>NC_061509.1:266654926-266685425 GCF_022539505.1 Lolium rigidum
CACCTCTTGTAGGATTTTGTGCAGGAGCATATAACTTCAGAGATGTGGCAATCATCAAAATCCAAACCATTATAATATAAAGCAATGGGATCATCATCCCCAATGTTGGAAAAAATTTCAGCAGTTTTATCACAAGCGATTTCAGCAGTTTTAGAAATTTCATAATTAGGAGCAAGTTCTACCAAGTGTCTATCTTCAAAATCTTCAACGGTACTAACATGATTGAAAAATTCTTCTATATTATTTCTCCCAACTATGGACCCACGTCCTACCGGTATGTCTTTTGTGGTAAAATTAAAAGGAAACATGATGAATCAAGTAAAGTAAATGCAAGTAACTAATTTTTTTTGTGTTTTTGATATAGAGTGCAAGACAGTAAATAAAGTAAAGCTAGCAACTATTTTTTTTGTGATTTGATATAATGCAGCAAACAAAGTAGTAAATAAAATAAAGCAAGACAAAAACAAAGTAAAGAGATTGGGAAGTGGAGATTCCCCTTGCAGCGTGTCTTGATCTCCCCGGCAACGGCGCCAGAAAAAGAGCTTGATGCGTGCAGTTGACACACGTCCATTGGGAACCCCAAGAGGAAGGTGTGATGCAGACAGTAGCAAGTTTTCCCTTAGAAAGAAACCAAGGTTTATCGAACCAGGAGGAGCCAAGAAGCACGTTGAAGGTTGATGGTGGCGGAATGTAATGCGGCGCAACACCAGGGATTCCGGCGCCAACGTGGAACCCGCACAACACAACCAAAGTACTTTGCCCCAACGAAACAGTGAGGTTGTCAATCTCACCGGCTTGCTCAGTAACAAAGGATTAACCGTATTGTGTGGAAGATGATTGTTTGCGAAAACAAGAAAACAAGTATTGCAATGAGATTGTATGCGATGTAAAGAATAGGACCGGGGTCCACAGTTCACTAGAGGTGTCTCTCCCATAAGATAAAAGCATGTTGGGTGAACAAATTACAGTCGGGCAATTGACAAATAGAGAGGGCATAACAATGCACATACATGATATGATAAATATAGTGAGATTTAATTGGGCATTACGACAAAGTACATAGACCGCTATCCAAGCATGCATCTATGCCTAAAAAGTCCACCTTCGAGGTTATCATCCGAACCCCTTCCAGTATTAAGTTGCAAAACAACGGACAATTGCATTAAGTTTGGTGCGTAATGTAATCAATAACTACATCCTTAGACATAGCATCAATGTTTTATCCCTAGTGGCAACAGCACATCCACAACCTTAGAACTTTACGTCACCTGTCCTGCATTTAATGGAGGCATGAACCCACTATCGAGCATAAATACTCCCTCTTGGAGTTAAGAGCAAAAACTTGGCCGAGCCTCTACTAATAACGGAGAGCATGCAAGATCATAAACAACACATAGGTAATAACTTGATAATTAACATAACATAGTATTCTCTATCCATCGGATCCCGACAAACACAATATATAGTATTACAGATAGATGATCTTGATCATGTTAGGCAGCTCACAAGATCCGACAATGAAGCACATGAGGAGAAGACAACCATCTAGCTACTGCTATGGACCCATAGTCCAGGGGTGAACTACTCACTCATCACTCCGGAGGCGATCATGGCGATGAAGAGTCCTCCGGGAGATGATTCCCCTCTCCGGCAGGGTGCCGGAGGTGATCTCCGAATCCCCGAGATGGGATTGGCGGCGGCGTCTCGATGGGTTTTCCGTATCGTGGCTCTCGGTACTGGGGGTTTCGCGAAGAAGGCTTTAAGTAGGCGGAAGGGCAACACGGGGGGCCACACGAGGGCCCCACACACCAGGCCGGCGCGGCCAGGGCTTGGGCCGCGCCGCCCTAGTGTGGCGGCGCCTCGTGGCCCCACTTCCTTTCCCCCTCGGTCTTCTGGAAGCTTCGTGCAAAAATAGGACCCTGGGCGTTGATTTCGTCCAATTCCGAGAATATTTCCTTTGTAGGATTTCTGAAACCAAAAACAGCAGAAAACAACAAGCCGGCTCTTCGGCATCTTGTTAATAGGTTAGTGCCGGAAAATGCATAAATACGACATATAATGTGTATAAAACATGTAGATATCATCAATAATGTAGCATGGAACATAAGAAATTATCGATACGTCGGAGACGTATCGGCATCCCTAAGCTTTGTTCGCTCGTCCCGAGCGGTGTAAACGATAACAAAGATAATTTCCGGAGTGACATGCCATCATAACCTTGATCATACTATTGTAAGCATATGTAATGAATGCAGCGATCAGAACAATGGTAATGACATGAGTAAACAAATGAATCATAAAGCAAAGACTTTTCATGAATAGCACTTAAAGACAAGCATCAATAAGTCTTGCATAAGAGTTAACTCATAAAGCAATAAATCAAAGTAAAGGTATTGAAGCAACACAAAGGAAGATTAAGTTTCAGTGGTTGCTTTCAACTTGTAACATGTATATCTCATGGATAATTGTCAACATAGAGTAATATAACAAGTGCAATATGCAAGTATGTAGGAATCAATGCACAGTTCACACAAGTGTTTGCTTCTTGAGGTGGAGAGAAATAGGTGAACTCGACTCAACATAAAAGTAAAAGAAAGGTCCTTCAAAGAGGAAAGCATCGATTGCTATATTTGTGCTAGAGCTTTTATTTTGAAAACATGAAACAATTTTGTCAACGGTAGTAATAAAGCATATGAGTTATGTAAATTATATCTTACAAGTTGCAAGCCTCATGCATAGTATACTAATAGTGCCCGCACCTTGTCCTAATTAGCTTGGACTACCGGATCATCGCAATACACATGTTTTAACCAAGTGTCACAATGGGGTACCTCCATGCCGCCCGTACAAAGGTCTAAGGAGAAAGCTCGCATTTTGGATTTCTCGCTTTTGATTATTCTCAACTTAGACATCCATACCGGGACAACATGGACAACAGATAATGGACTCCTCTTTAATGCATAAGCATGTGGCAACAATTAGTATTCTCATATGAGATTGAGGATATATGTCCAAAACTGAAACTTCCACCATGATTCATGGCTTTAGTTAGCGGCCCAATGTTCTTCTCTAACAATATGCATGCTCCAACCATTAAGGTGGTAGATCTCTCTTACTTCGTGACAAGACGGACATGCATAGCAACTCACATGATATTCAGCAATGAGTAGTTGATGGCGTCCCCGAGGAACATGGTTATCGCACAACAAGCAACTTAATAAGAGATAAAGTGCATAAGTACATATTCAATACCACAATAGTTTTTAAGCTATTTGTCCCATGAGCTATATATTGCAAAGGTAAAGAATGGAAATTTTTTAAAGGTAGCACTCAAGCAATTTACTTTGGAATGGCGGAGAAATACCATGTAGTAGGTAGATATGGTGGACACAAATGGCATAGTAGTTGGCTCAAGGATTTTGGATGCATGAGAAGTATTCCCTCTCGATACAAGTTTTAGGCTAGCAAGGTTATTTGAAACAAACACAAGGATGAACCGGTGCAGCAAAACTCACATAAAAGACATATTGTAAACATTATAAGACTCTACACCGTCTTCCTTGTTGTTCAAAACTCAATACTAGATATTATCTAGACTTTAGAGAGACCAAATATGCAAACCAAATTTAGCAAGCTCTAGGTGTTTCTTCATTAATGGGTGCAAAGTATATGATGAAAGAGCTTAAACATGAGCACAACAATTGCCAAGTATCAAATTATTCAAGACGTTTTAGAATTACTACATGTAGCATTTCCCGATTCCAACCATACAACAATTTAACGAAGAAGATTCAACCTTCGCCATGAATACTATGAGTAAAGCCTAAGGACATATTTGTCCATATGCAACAGCGGAGCGTGTCTCTCTCCCACACAATGAATGCTAGGATCCATTTTATTCAAACAAAATAAAAACAAAAGCAAACCGACGCTCCAAGTAAAGCACATAAGATGTGACGGAATAAAAATATAGTTTCAGGGGAGGAACCTGATAATGTTGTCGATGAAGAAGGGGATGCCTTGGGCATCCCCAAGCTTAGATGCTTGAGTCTTCTTAGAATATGCAGGGGTGAACCACCGGGGCATCCCCAAGCTTAGAGCTTTCACTCTCCTTGATCATATTGCATCATTTCCCTCTCTTGATCCTTGAAAACTTCCTTCACACCAAACTCGAAACAACTCATTAGAGGGTTAGTGGACAATAAAATTTAACATGTTCAGAGGTGACACAATCATTCTTAACACTTCTGGACATTGCATAAAGCTACTGTACATTAATGGATCAAAGAAATTCATCCAACATAGCAAAAGAGGCAATGCGAAATAAAAGGCGAGAATCTGTCAAAACAGAACAGTCCGTAAAGATGGATTTTATTGAGGCACCAGACTTGCTCAAATAAAAATGCCCAAATTGAATGAAAGTTGCGTACATATCTGAGGATAACGCACGTAAATTGGCTTAATTTTCTGAGCTACCTACAGAGGGGCAGGTCGAAATTCGTGACAGCAAAGAAATAACTTGATAATTAACATAACATAGTATTCTCTATCCATCGGATCCCGACAAACACAACATATAGTATTACAGATAGATGATCTTGATCATGTTAGGCAGCTCACAAGATCCGACAATGAAGCACATGAGGAGAAGACAACCATCTAGCTACTGCTATGGACCCATAGTCCAGGGGTGAACTACTCACTCATCACTCCGGAGGCGATCATGGCGATGAAGAGTCCTCCGGGAGATGATTCCCCTCTCCGGCAGGGTGCCGGAGGTGATCTCCGAATCCCCCGAGATGGGATTGGCGGCGTCGGCGTCTCGGTAAGGTTTTCCGTATCGTGGCTCTCGGTATCGGGGGTTTCGCGACGAAGGCTTTAAGTAGGCGGAAGGGCAACGCGGGGGGCCACACGAGGGCCCCACACACCGGGCCGGCGCGGCCAGGGCTTGGGCCGCGCCGCCCTAGTGTGGCGGCGCCTCGTGGCCCCACTTCCTTTCCCCCTCGGTCTTCTGGAAGCTTCGTGCAAAAATAGGACCCTGGGCGTTGATTTCGTCCAATTCCGAGAATATTTCCTTTGTAGGATTTCTGAAACCAAAAACAGCAGAAAACAGAAACTGGCTCTTCGGCATCTTGTTAATAGGTTAGTGCCGGAAAATGCATAAATACGGCATATAATGTGTATAAAACATGTAGATATCATCAATAATGTAGCATGGAACATAAGAAATTATCGATACGTCGGAGACGTATCACTCATGGGATTATTGTATTGAAGTACATAGGAGAGAGATGAACCACATAGCTACCGGTACAGCCCCGAGCCTCGATGGAGAACTACTCCCTCCTCATGGGAGACAGCAGCGTTGATGAAGATGGCGGTGGTGTCGATGGAGGAGCCTTCCGGAGGCACTTCCCGTCCCGGCGGCGTGCCGGAACAGAGACTCCTGTCCCCCAGATCTTGGCTTCGCGATGGCGGCGGCTCTGGAAGGTTTCTCGTACCGTGGTTTTTTCGTATCGTGTTTTAGGTCAGGGACCTTTATATAGGCGAAGAGGCGGAGTCGGGGAGGCGACGAGGCGGTGACACACTAGGGGGGCGCCCCCCCCCTAGGCCGCGCCCCCCCTAGGCCGCGCCGCCCTGTCATCTAGGGGCCCAGTGGCCCCCCTCTGGCGACTCTCGGGTGTTCTGGAAGCTTCGTGGAAAAATAGGATGCTGGGCCTTGATTTCGTCCGATTCCGAGAATATTTCCTTACTAGGATTTCCGGAACCAAAAACAGCAGAAAACGAGAACTGGCCCTTCGGCATCTCGTCAATAGGTTAGTTCCGGAAAACGCATAAATATGACATAAAGTATGCATAAAACATGTAGATATCATCAATAATGTGGCATGGAACATAAGAAATTATCGATACGTCGGAGACGTATCAGCATCCCCAAGCTTAGTTTCTGCTCGTCCCGAGCAGGTAAACGATAACAAAGATAATTTATGGAGTGACATGCCATCATAACCTTGATCATACTATTGTAAACACATGTAATGAATGCAGCAATCAAAACAATGGTAATGACATGAGTAAACAACTGAATCATAAAGCAAAGACTTTTCATGAATAGTACTTTCGAGACAAGCATCAATAAGTCTTGCATAAGAGTTAACTCATAAAGCAATAAATTCATAGTAAAGGTATTGAAGCAACACAAAGGAAGATTAAGTTTCAGCGGTTGCTTTCAACTTATAACATGTATATCTCATGGATAATTGTCAATGTAAAGTAATATAACAAGTGCAATATGCAAGTATGTAGGAATCAATGCACAGTTCACACAAGTGTTTGCTTCTTGAGGTGGAGAGAAATAGGTGAACTCGACTCAACATAAAAGGTAAAAGAATGGTCCTTCAAAGAGGAAAGCATCGATTGCTATATTTGTGCTAGAGCTTTGGTTTTGAAAACGTAAAGAGAGCATAAAAGTAAAATTTTGAGAGGTGTTTGTTGTTGTCAACGAATGGTAGTGGGCACTCTAACCCCCTTGCCAGACAAACCTTCAAAGAGCGGCTCCCATGAATTATTTTTATTTTTGGGTGGCACTCCTTCCAACCTTTCTTTCACAAACCATGGCTAACCGAATCCTCGGGTGCCTGCCAACAATCTCATACCATGAAGGAGTGCCTTTTTATTTTAGTTTTATTATGATGACACTCCTCCCCACCTTTACTTTCTCAAGCCATGGCTAACCGAATCCTTCGGGTGCCGTCCAACAATCACATACCATGGAGGAGTGTCTATTTTGGTTAATTAATTTGGGACTCGGGAATCCCATTGCCGACTCTTTTTGCAAAATTATTGGATAAGCGGATGAAGCCACTAGTCCATTGGTGAAAGTTGCCCAACAAGATTGAAAGATAAACACCACATACTTCCTCATGAGCTATAAAACATTGACACAAATCAGAGGTGATAAATTTTGAATTGTTTAAAGGTAGCACTCAAGCAATTTACTTTGGAATGGCGGAGAAATACCATGTAGTAGGTAGGTATGGTGGACACAAATGGCATAGTTATTGGCTCAAGGATTTGGATGCACGAGAAGTAATCCTTCTCAATACAAGGCTTAGGCTAGCAAGGTTATTTGAAGCAAACACAAGCATGAACCGGTACAGCAAAACTCACATAAAAACATATTGCAAGCATTATAAGACTATACATTGTCTTCCTTGTTGTTCAAACACTTTACTAGAAAATATCTAGACCTTAGAGAGACCAATCATGCAAACCAATTTTTAACAAGCTCTACAGTATTTCTTCACTAATAAGTGCAAAGTATATGATGCAAGAGCTTAAACATGAGCACAACAATTGCCAAGTATCACATTATTCAAGACATTATACCAATTACCACATGTAGTATTTCCCGTTTCCAACCATATAACAATTAACGAAGCAGTTTCAACCTTCGCCATGAAAATTAAAAGCTAAGAACACATGTGTTCATACGAACCAGCGGAGCGTGTCTCTCTCCCACACAAGCATTTATTCAAACAAAAACAAAAACAAAAACAAACAGACGCTCCAAGTAAAGTACATAAGATGTGGCCGAATAAAAATATAGTTTCAAGGGAGGAACTCGATAATTTGTCGATGAAGAAGGGGATGCCTTGGGCATCCCCAAGCTTAGATGCTTGAGTCTTCTTGAAATATGCAGGGATGAACCACCGGGGCATCCCCAAGCTTAGGCTTTTCACTCTTCTTGATCACA
Source organism: Lolium rigidum (assembly GCF_022539505.1). Lineage (NCBI taxonomy): Eukaryota > Viridiplantae > Streptophyta > Magnoliopsida > Poales > Poaceae > Lolium > Lolium rigidum. The sequence goes on from NC_061509.1 coordinate 266,662,683, forward strand.
TTGTATCATCCTCCTCTCTTGATCCTTGAAAACTTCCTCCACACCAAACTCAAAACAACTCATTAGAGGGTTAGTGCATAATAAAAATTCACATGTTCAGAGGTGACACAATCATTCTTAACACTTCTGGACATTGCCCAAAGCTACTGGAGGTCAATGGAACAAAGAAATCCATCCAACATAGCAAAAGAAGCAATGCGAAATAAAAGGCAGAATCTGTCAAAACAGAACAGTCCGTAAAGACGAATTTTATTGAGGCACCAGACTTGCTCAAATGAAAATTCTAAAATTGAATGAAAGTTGCGTACATATCTGAGGATCACTCACGTAAATTGGCATAATTTTCTGAGTTACCTACAGAGAATTAGGCCCAGATTCGTGACAGCTAAAAATCTGTTTTTGCGCAGTAATCCAAATCTAGTATGAACCTTACTATCAAAGACTTTACTTGGCACAACAATGCAATAAAAATAAGATAAGGAGAGGTTGCTACAGTAGTAACAACTTCCAAGATACAAATACAAAATAAAAGTACTGTAGCAAAATAAACACATGGGTTATCTCCCAAAAAGTTCTTTCTTTATAGCCATTAAGATGGGCTCAATAATTTCAATGATGCACTCCCAAGAAATAAGAGTTGAGGCAAAAGAGAGCATCAAGAAGCAAATTCAAAACACATTTAAGTCTAACCCACTTCCTATGCAAAGGAATCTTGTACACAAATGAATTCATGAAGAACAAAGTGACAAGCATAAGAGGATAAAACACGAGTAACTTCAAGATTCTCAACATAAAGAGGGGAAACTTAATATTATTAAGATGCATATAGCCATGTTTCCCTCTCTCATAATAACTTTCAGTAGCATCATTAATGAAATCCACAATATACCCATCACTTAAAACATTCTTATCATGGCTCATATGTATAGAAGTATCATTAATTTTGGCATAAGAAGAGTTCTTCTCATTAATAGTAATTGGAGCAAGATTATTATCAAGAATTTGAACATGGTAAACAAGTTGCATATTAAGGGAATTGTTTTTGGCAATCCAATCATAACTATGACAAGTTTCATAAGGATAGTTATAACCTATATCATAGCATTCTTTATAATAATCATTAAAGGTCGGAGGCACAGTGTCATCATAAGAAATAGAATAGTTATCTTTCACAGTTGGTTTATCTGGTGACCATACCATCATTGTTATTAGAAGGAGATGTATCAAACACATAATGATCAGTAGCAAAAGGATTTTCAAACACCTCTTCCCCAAGCTTAGAGCTTTCTATATCATTATGGGAGGAAGCATGGATAGCACTGACACTATGGCAATTATCATCATCATTTTCAGAATTAGTTTCCCAGAGATTTGCAATATCAAAAGTAGTGTGCTCATTCAAATCATGATCACTAATGTATGTAAAGGGCATAGGAAGATCATTGTATTCAGATTCATTATCATAATAATCATCGGGAGCAACATACTTACGGTTACCTAGCGTTATCTCATTCACGCGGGGATATGCCGTTACCTCTTTCTCTTTATTCTCCTTCTTCTTCTTCTTCTTCTTCTTCTTCTTCTTCTTCTTCTTCTTCCTCTTCTTCTTCTTCTTCTTCGTTCCTTCTTCTTCTTCTCCTCCTTCTCCTCGTTCCCTTCTTTAGGAGGAAGAGGCTTGAAGGGTGGCTTGTCCGCATAACCTGATTTACTTTCAGAAACAATAGAAGAAACTTGGGAGGATTCCTCCTTTTCATTAATTAGTTCAAAACTTGGGTGGCTTGTCCTATCATATTTTGGCAAGGTGTCATCTTCTAAAATATTTTGTATGTAAGTATTTGTATGGCTATTATCAATGCAATAAGAAAAACACCCATGCAGGACATCATCAATATCAAGATCATTAATATCTAACAAAGAAATTTTCCTTGATAACTCTTCACACCACAAAAATAAAGTGAGTTCATCATGCTGATTAGGAGTAATTTCATCATCACAATACAAATTTGCAGCACTCATTGGGTTCAAATTATCATTGGTGGAGCATTGAAAATTAAAATGACCCACTTCATGGCAAACTTCACAAATAAAAGGATAGAGGGCACAAACTTTTTTACCAAGATCATCTAGAGCCCTAACCCACTTTCTAGTTTTTTCATTGATATGATGGATACAATATTCATCTTTGATTTGATTAATTCCACAAGGTCTATGCATTCCACAAAAATTAACATGCTTATAGGAAATAGCATTCTTAGGAGTTTGAGCATGCTTATTGCAATCATTAACAACAATTTCATCCTTCATGCAAGCCTCTTTAAAAGGTTCATGATAGTTACCAAAATTCTTTTTAGGCAATTCAAAATGAGAAGCAAAGGCTTTATAAAGATTTGCAGCAACTTGAGAGTCAAGACCATAAGTAGCACTCATATCTCGAAATTTATCAGTATCCATAAAAGCTTCAATGCATTCATAATCATAATTTATACCGACTCTTCACCTTTGTTGTTCTCCCATCCTTCGAGCATTCTCCTCAATCCGATCAAGAAGATCCCACCTAGCTTCAACCTCCTTGCTTGTGAAAGATCCCTACGAACGAGGCATCCGGATAGTCCTTGTGTTGTCCTCGAAAGCCTCGCATAAAAATTGTTAACAATAACATTACGGGGAGCTCATGAATGGGACATTTGAGCATTAGTGACTTCAATCTCCCCCACGCTTGAGAAATACTCTCTCCATCACGAGGATAAAAGTTATAAATGTAATTCCTATCAATATGCACTTCATGAGGAGGATAAAATTTAGAATAAAAGAGAGGTACAATTTCCTCCCAACCAAGAGAATGACTATTCTTCAACAATTTATACCAATGCGCCGCTTTACCGGACAGACGAAAAAGAGAATAACTTCTTCCTCACTTCATCCATAGAGATACTGCACACTTGAATAACCCGCATAATTCATGCAAAAACAATAAATGATCTCCGGGATGGACAGGTTCCATCCCCTTCATAGCGGTTATCAATAACACGTTCAATAATTTTCATGGGTATCTTGAAAGCGAGTACTTGCAGTAGGTGGATTTAAAATATCACAAGCATCATTAGAGTTATCGCATATGGGAGATAAAGCATTATCGAACAAATTTTCTCCCCTAAGGATGGGAAGCTAAAAAGATCACGAAACTAGCTTCCCCAAGCTTAGACTTATCCATAGCATTAGCAAGTGATTGCGTTCATACCAATAACATTGCTACTAGCATGCAAATGAGGTTCCATAGGTTCTTTAATTTTCGCATCACACAATTCATGTCTTAACTTAGGAAATAAAATAAGAAGCTCATTGTTGTCCATTATGCCTTACTAGTGTAAAACAAGAAACAAAAAGATGCAATTGCAGGATCTAAAGGAAATAGCTTCGAGCACACACACAACGGCAACGAGAAAAGTACTTTACACGGGACCGGAGTATGAGTGCCTTTTACCTTTCCTCCCCGGCAACGGCGCCGGAAAATAGCTTGATGTCTACGGGTGCTTCTATTCTTGTAGACAGTGTTGGGCCTCCAAGAGCGAGAGGTTTGTAGAACAGCGAGCAAGTTTCCCTTAAGTGGATCACCCAAGGTTTATCGAACTCGGGGAGGAAGAGGTCAAAGATATCCCTCTCATGCAACCACTGCAACCACAAAGCAATAAGTCTCTTGTGTCCCCAACACACCTAATAGGTGCACTAGTTCGGCGAAGAGATAGTGAAATACGGGTGGTATGAATAAGTATGAGCGAGTAGTAACGGCGCCGGAAAAGTGCTTGTCGGCGTGTGGTTGATGGTGGTAATATTGCGGGAAGTACGGATGCAATAAAACGAGTAAACAAGCAGCGGTAGCGATATTTAGGAACAAGGCCTAGGGATCATACTTTCACTAGTGGACACTCTCAACTTTGATCACATAACAGAATAAATAGATAAATGCTAGACTCTACACTCTCTTGTTGGATGATGAACACCACTAACTGTGTAGGATTACACGAACCCTCAATGCCGGAGTTAACAAGCTCCACAATATTCGATGTTCATGTTTAAATAACCTTAGAGTGCATGACGGATCAACATAACCAAACCAAGTACTAACATAGCATGCACACTCGTCACCTTCACACTACGAAAGGAGGCATAGGTCACATCAATACCATCATAGCAATAGTTAACTTCATAATCTACAAGAGATCACAATCATAGCCTACACCAAGTACTACACGATGCACACACTGTCACCATTACACCGTGCAGGAGGAATAAACTACTTTAATAACATCACTAGAGTAGCACACGGATAAATTGTGATACAAAACACATTGCAATCATAAAGAGATATAAATAAGCACTTCACTATGCCATTCATAACGGTGAATAAGTATTCGTGAAATATAGCCTAAGAGACCCACACGGTGCACACACTGTCACCTTTACACACGTGGGACAAGGAGTCTCCGGAGATCACATAAGTAAAACCCACTTGACTAGCATAATGACATCTAGATTACAAGCATCATCATCATATGAATCTCAATCATCTAAGGCAGCTCATGAGATTATTGTATTGAAGTACATAGGAGAGAGATGAACCACATAGCTACCGGTACAACCCCGAGCCTCGATGGAGAACTACTCCCTCCTCATGGGAGACAGCAGCGTTGATGAAGATGGCGGTGGTGTCGATGGAGGAGCCTTCGGGGGCACTTCCCCGCCCCGGCGGCGTGCCGGAACAGAGACTCCTGTCCCCCAGATCTTGGCTTCGCGATGGCGGCGGCTCTGGAAGGTTTCTCGTACCGTGGTTTTTCCATATCGTGTTTTAGGTCAGGGACCTTTATATAGGCGAAGAGGCGGAGTCGGGGAGGCGACGAGGCGGTGACACACTAGGGGGCGCGCCCCCCCTAGGCCGCACCGCCCTGTCATCTGGGGGCCCAGTGGCCCCCCTCTGGCGACTCTCGGGTGTTCTGGAAGCTTCGTGGAAAAATAGGATCGTTGGGCCTTGATTTCGTCCGATTCCGAGAATATTTCCTTACTAGGATTTACGGAACCAAAAACAGCGAAAACGAGAGCCGGCCCTTCGGCATCTCGTCAATAGGTTAGTTCCGGAAAACGCATAAATATGACATAAAGTATGCATAAAACATGTAGATATCATCAATAATGTGGCATGGAACATAAGAAATTATCGATACGTCGGAGACGTATCAGCCGTTCGCCGCGGCGATCTTGCGGGAGGACGAGCTCGACATTTTTGGAGCGGCGAGGAGAAGATCTGGGAGGGGGAGGCGACGGCGACGAGAAGGTTTGTGAGCGGTGAGAACTGCAGGCGTCTTTAAACGGCGGCGGCGGCGGGTGGTTGCACGCATTAACGCCGGCGCGGACGGCCACGCGGCCATGCACGACGAGACGCGTCCCTGCGTCGCCTGGGAAAACAGGGACGCCATTAACGTCGCTTGACCAAAGGTAGGCGACGGGGTTTTAGGCTTCAATGCCGCTGACGCGTCGGGCCCGCGTCGGTTCGCCTCGCTTTTCGTTGTGTCCGGCGTGCCCGGAGCGTCCCCTGTGGGACGGGGACGGGCTCGGGGCGCCGGACACCGTATGGGGGCGCGCCGGACAAAAATGGGCTTTGGGGGACGCGGCTGGAACGATTTTTTTGTCCGGCGCGCCCCAAATCCCTTTGGGGGACGCGGCTGGAGATGCTCTAACTAAAGTGAAGAAAGTGCAAACACAGAGATCGAAATGTAACTCTGACACATGAACACCATTGCTCTCGCTTTTTAAAGAACATATTTCTAAGATTCCAAAAAATTTGAGCTTAAATCTGCACATACATAGAAATCTTCTGAATGTACTGTAAAAATTTCGGAAAAAAATATGTTGTATCATGAACAATATAAAAAATAATTTTTTCTGACAAAAATTGTCCCTATACACAGCCCTAAATTTGTTTTTAGCTGAAAGCAACATAATTTTTTACCGAAAGTCGCACAAGGATTAATGGCATATGTATGTATTTATGGAATAATTTTTATAATTTTTTAAAACATAAAAATATAGTTTTTAAATATTTCAAAAACTGGAAGCACTGATGGTCATGTGCACCAAATCTTCGTCCCGCAGAGATACACTATTTTTTTATATCTTTTTGGTAAAAATGCATGTATTTCGCAGGCCGGCCTTCAGCCTTGAAAGTCAACGCCATGGCGCTTAGCTTTTCTTTGGATATGCCCGTTCCACTACACCAACCGTTTGGTTGGTCTTGGTAGTTGGTACTACGTACCTGCAGTATACTCGCTTATCTATCCCCGATCCAAACTGTACCTCGAACTCTCTCGATACACCTATACCACTTGGCCATATATTATCTTGTAGACAAGCCAGCAGCAATACCGTCAAGAAACAGACGATGGGTCCGTGTCACGATCACACAGATCACGGAGACGATGACTTGGCCGAGTACCGATGATCCGGACAGAAAGGACGGCTACCTTCCAACGGAATGCATTCATCGAAAACCAAAAGAGACGCATCGAATTGCAGCCGCACGCACGCTATTTGGTTTTGTTTGGTTAATATTCAGTTAACGTCAACCCAGTAAGCAGAGATTCTCAGGTAGCCCCAGTTCACACATTACACACGCCTGCACTAGCATCCGGCGGCCACCACACAAAAATCCATCAATCTGCACGCATCCACAAATTATCTGCATGTGTACCTGATAGTGATACACACACAATTGAAATTCAATAAGAAGATAGCTTAATTTCCAGTGATCCACTTCCTGGTCTCAGTTCACTCATCACCGGAACGTACAAACAATCAGAGACAAGTCCGCGCTCATGTTTTGTGCCCTAGCTAGCTCATCTTTCGGACACGCAATGCACATGGTACGTATATGCGCGCGGTTGGGGCTCAATTCGCCGTAGAGCTCACGCAGCCACGGACGATCGAGGAATTTTGGCAAGGTGCCGTGCGCGGTCCGGGCGGCGGCACCGAATCGAAATACCCTTCTTCACGGCTCCACCCCTCCCTCCTCTTCAATCAACTCCCAAAAGCTTGCGATGGCGATAGATTCTCGGATGGCGACCTCAAGAATTCAATCAGGGCCAGCCAGAAGATATATCGGGGAGATAGCGATTCAGAGGGAGTAGAAATATATCTATTCGAAGGAGTATTCTAACTTTTACCGCTAGGTAGCTTGCTCACCAATAATGTCGAGTTGTGGATGATTCACCAGGCACCGGCCGGAGACAGTGAGATCATGGCTGGCGATGATGATTGGGCCAAGGAAAATGCATGCAGCTTTGACGCCTTTTTTAACCTTTTCCGGGGAGAGAAATCTTAGTATGCTTTTTGACTGAATTCTTTTTTTTTTTTGGGTGCTACGTGCTGTTTGGATAGGAAGGAAACTTTGCTGTCCGGTTCGAGTTTTTGGATCTAAATGGTCCTTTTCTAAACTTTAGATCAGTTTTGCCTCCTCCCAGAACTTTTGAATTTTTATGGCCCTTTTTCATCGCGCTAGGATGGGTGGCTTAACTGAAGTACATCACATGCCAATTTGGCTAGCTAGACTAAAATAACTTAGCCCTTTTTTGGTGCTAAAACAGTTAGATCGTGTCATTTACGTTGGCTAGTTTGTAAAGATCTTGGACCCTCGAGAATGTTTTCTGACCCTTTGGTAAAAAAACAAGTAGGTCACGCTATTTGTATGGGTAGATTCAAATAACTTTGTTATTTTTAGCACATATTTTAAGCAAGCTAACTGAAGTGGCGTGACCTCCACTTCAGTTCAGCCATCTTGCATGTTGAAACTAAAAAAAAGGTCATATAAGTATTAAAGTTTCTGGAGGTGCTAAAAATTATCTGAAGTTTGAAAATGGCCATTTAGGATAAAGAAACTCGTCTGGTTCTACCATGGAATTCGGAGGTGCTTATTTGGTGGGACTGTAGAGGATTCTCAGCAATAGGACAGTAAAAAGATCATACTCATGTTTGTCAGCGGTACTTCTTTGCGAAAAGTGTCTTTAGCTCATGGGCTCCAGTGCTCCTGCTGTTTAAAAAAATTCGAAAAATATACATATTTGTTTCAAAAAAATCTGAAAATAAATCTAGACATAATAAATGACGTAACCTACAAGCGTGTAAAATTTTAATATGAAATTCTTTATATTGTAGACTACACAGAAAAGACAAAATCTGTTGAAATTTGGAGATTTGAAATATGCATACCCATATCCACACGTTTGTTATTTTTGTGTAGCCCGTATTTGAAATTGAAATTTTGCACGTTTATGGGACAATTTATTGGCTACACCATGATTTTTTTTAATTTTTTTAAAACACATAAATGTGATTTTTATTTTTTCTAAAATAGCAGAAGCACTAGTGCCCAGTCAAGGTCTCGGCGTCGAGCGGCCTTTCACCTACATGGGGTGGCACCGAATCGAAATACCCTTCTCCTCCACCCCTCCTCTTCAATCAACTCCCACAAACTTGCGATGGCGATAGGTTCTCGGATGGCGACCTCAGAAATTCAATTAGGACCAGCCAGAAGATATATAGGGGAGATAGCGATTAAGAGGGAGTAGAAATATATTTATTCCAAGGAGTAGTGTAACTTTTATCCCTAGGTAGTAGCTTTCTCACCAATTATGTCGAGTCGCGGATGATTCACCAGGCACCGGAGGCAGTGATATCATGGCGATGATGATTGGGCCATGAAAAATACTTGCACCTTTGACGCCTTTTTTGACCTTTTCCAGGGAAAGAAATCTATGCTCTTTGACCCCCTTTCTTTCGGTGCTCCGTCCAGTGTGGATAGGAAGAAATCTTGCTGCCTGATTGTGCCATGGAATTCGGAAGTCCTTCTTTGGTGGGAGGGATTGTAGAGGAAGCTCTGCAACCTGACAGTAAGAACATCTTCAGCCGTTGGGGTTCCCTAGGCCGAAATTCGGCGCTATTTAGCGCCGGATGGATGTAATTTTTGGTTTGGGAAGACCCATTTTTCCAGCGGCAAGTTTAGGATGGATGAATTTTTTGACAAATAAGGACGAATTCAGATAAAATAAGACAAAATTCGTTCAAACATAGGTGAAATTTAAAGATATTTAACATATCTAGGCGAGTTCGTACATATATATATAGGGCGAATCCGTTATGTATTTGAGTTCGGCCTGGAAACGTAAACTAAAATTTAAAAATGGCGTTCTAGATGGGGAAACGGCGCCGACAGCGGCATCCCCAGGACGGCGCTGACGGCGAGCACACTGGTGAGCGTGCGGCCCGGCGTGCCCCACCAGCGGCGGCGGCCGCCAGCGTTGTTACGCGCTGGAGGAGGGGGAGGACCGTTGTACGCTGCGAGTTCCCGTTCGTGCCGGAGACGGAAGAACTCGTTCCAGGCGTCGTAGTTATCGGGGAGGTACCGCTCCTCTGCGCGTTGCTCCTCGCTGAGGGTGACCCGCACAATGTCGATAGCAGCGTCGAGCTCGTCGCCTCCCACCGGAACCGGCGAGATCGGGACGCCCCCCGCGCTCAGGCGCCGTCCTCCGGGCACGCGGAAGTCCGGCGGCGCCGGGTAGCCCGCCATCTGCAGAAGTCCCGCCTCCCACTGGTGTAGGGAACGCCGGCCGAAGACGTTGTTCGCCGCGCCTTCGCCGTGGCCTGCCATTGCTCGCTGGAGGCGGATTGGGGAGAGAAGATAGGGCTGGGGAGAGGAGGGAGACGGCGGTGCTGAATGCGGCCAGATGTGGTAGGTTCCGCGATAAATAGAGGGAGCCACGTGTGAATCCGAGGTGACGGCATTAACTCGCCGCGTGGAAGCTACGCGTCCGGCGAAGACTGACCGGCGGCAGGCTTTTGAAGCGCGCGGAAGACGATTGGCCTATGTCGCCGACAAGTCAAGGCCACCATGCGCGCGGGAAGTTTTCTCGACGTTTTACGCGCTTTCGTTTCGTCCGGACTCTCTGAGCGCTCCCCGGTGGGCTGGGATGACCTGGGCTCGCCGGACGGATGAAAGCCCAAATGTGGGCGAAAACGAGGTTGCGGGGACGCGATTAGACCGTTTCGTCCATCCGGATGAAAAAGTGGTCCTGAAAACCTTGCCGGGAAGACGGCTGGAAAATGCTCTAAAATAGATCACGCTCCTGCTTGTCATTCTGGTGTACAATTCCGACCCGAATGGTGACATTTCCTTGGCTCAGCCAGCGTATCTAAGCTACGATTGAACCTTTTTCATGTCTTGTTAGATTAGCTAAACCTTTTTCTTGTTACAAATAAAGTCACTGCACTAACAAAATCTTGTGACGCTGCTATCCATTAGCATCCCCAACCGCTTTCCCATATTGAATTGCTAAAAAATGGTTATAGAAAGGGATGAGAGAGGGTATATCAATCCACATAAGTTTCTGTTTTTTAGCCTTTTGTATAATAGCAATCCTAAAACTAGAGACCGGAACAAATCTACACAAAACCCACATGTCAGTTGGTTATTCGTTTCTCTTTTTTTTCTTCTCCTATCTTCGGTGGGAAGCCACGCTGGCCAGAGCACTGCGCTTGCCGGCACCACCATGGCCATTAGGGGCATCCCACACGGGAGATGGCGGCGGAGGTCAATCACGGCCGGAATCGACAGATTCCGAGGCTGGTGGCGGTCAATCATGCCACGTCACGGGCTCGGTGGCACGTGCTTGGGAGGTGGCTGCGGTGCGGCCACGACACGGCCTCGGGCGACGTGGCTCCATTAGGGCGGCCTTGATTTGGTGGCGAGGAACCTCGCACCGGCGAGGACAAGGGGTGGGGTGGCAGAATAGTGTTGAGGAAGGGGCAGGGCAGTGGCCGGCGGAGAAGAGCACACTCGGGAACTTTATATATGTGCGAGTTTGGCCTAGATACTTTGCAAATATGCAAAGTGGAGGGAAAGTTTTACGAAACATTGTATAATTTTTGGGGGTGGACCACTTATATAAATGCTATTGGAGCTACACTTTAGCCACGAATTATTAGAAAAACAGTTTTTACAAATTAGAGAGAAATATAGCAAGACCATTAGAGATGCTCTAACACTTCAGCCGTGGTGCTTACTGCTCCTCCTACCCGGTAGTACGAAAGGAAAAAATAAAATATATGGACAAGTATTAAATATGCGATGAAAGAGGCGCATATTGCACACGGCCTGGCCCAGATCAACGCCGAGATAACCAGCTCGCCGTCGAGTGCTCCCGAGTCCCGTCTGCCGCCTGCCTCCTGCTCCTGCCTCCACGCTCGCGAAGCCGCCGTTTCCGCTCCGGGCATCCTTCCCGAAGACGGTTCTATTGCTCGGCGATTCCCTCTGAGGTACGTATTTGGGTCGATTTATTTTCCCTTTTCAGAACATTGATTAACTCGAGAGAAGCTAGTGCCAGGATGAACTCGATTGCTGCAATTAGCGTTGTTGATTCCCGTCGCCTAGTGTCTAGGTGGGATCGGATTTCTGCAATTGGTCTTCTGTTGGTTCCGTAATGCTGTGCCTTGGTCCACCACATTGCCGCTGCTTATTCACATGTTTTGTTAGTGCCACTGGCTATTACAGTATGTGTGAACCTGGATGGAGACATGGAGTCTGTACTAAATGCAACAGGGAATACTGCTACTAGTCTGTTTCAGTTCTTAGCACGTGCATGCTGTTATCTTCAGTGGCTGGCTAGGTAATTCGACCCGTAATTTCAGTTCAGTTCAGCCCGGAAGGAGAATGCTTGTAGATTTTCCCCTCACTCAACCCCCCTGGTCGCAGCAATTCGATATGATTAGGTTGTCAGTTTGGTTTATTTTTTCGTCTCAACTATGTTTTCTTCCAGGATTGAGACGCAAATAGAGTGCTGCGTAAATTAGCCTTTGTAGTGAAAATGAATTAGTCCAGCAGGGGAGGATCTCAGTCGAGTTTTATCAATTTCTTATGGACAAATGCGAGGTATGAGCGCTGTTGACAGGATTGAACCCTAGACACACCACAATGCCGTACCACTAGCCTAAGACACATTTCTCAGTTTGCGTATGTTGTGAAGATTAGACTTTGTTTTGAGGCTACTGCACACAAAAATCTTTCACAAGATATACATAAATTGTAGCTTCACCCATGTTTCCTTCTACATGAGTTTTGTAACTCCTATTTGGTTACCTTCATTTTCTCCATTCTCACCATAAGATTTCAATTTCAGTGCCCTGCCTTCCCAAGTCATGAAATGCATGATGGAGGATCTCCCAGAGCCACTGCTTGGAGAGGTCGTCAAGAGGATTACCAGGGCAAGTGATCGTAAATCTCTTTCCCTCGTGTCGAAGCAGCTCTACACTCTTGAAGCTGAGCATAGGGATGCTATCCGCGTTGGCTGTGGACTTGGCCCTGCAACACAAGCTTTGAAATCACTCTTCTCCCGATTCCCAAATCTGTGCAAGGTGGAGATCAATTACTCTGGTTGGACGTCCAGCCATGGGGAGCAGTTGAACAAACAGGGGCTCTGTGTGTTATCTTCTCACTGTCCCCTCCTGTCTGATCTCAACTTAAGCTTTTGCTCAAACATTGACGACTCTGGTCTAGCTTATCTATCTTGTTGCATGAAGCTGAGGTCCTTCAGGCTTATCAGCGCACCCGCAATAAGTTGGCGTGGCCTTTCTTTGGTGGTTGTTGGTTGCAAACTTCTTTCTGTTCTCCACCTTGTCGACTGTATGGCAATATCCATCGAGGAGTGGCTAGTGTACCTTGGTACATATGGATCATTGGAAGAACTAGTGGTGAAGGATTGCAAAGAAATCAGCCAGTATGACCTCCTAAAGTTTGGTCCAGGATGGGCAAAACTCCAAAAGTTCGAGTTCGAAATTAATGGATATTACTGGGCGACTGCGCCCCGTGATCCGTCCTACGTGGCTGGCTACCCATATAGCTATGACATCTGCTGTGAGAATTTGAAGGATCTTAGGCTGGCTCATATTGTAACTGATAAAGAAATTGGTCTTCGTTCCCTCCTGGGGAAGTGCAAAGCATTGGAGACACTTTGCCTGGAGTATGTTTTTGGCCTAGATGAGAATGAGATGATTGCGCTATTCCAGAGCTGCAGCAACCTTAAAATCATCTTACTTCGGCTGATGCCATTGCGTTTTTATTCTGAGCATAAACGTGAATATAGGACAGCACTGACTGATGACAGCCTTAAGGCTCTAGCTCTCAGCTGCCCTATGCTTCAGGTTGTTGAGTTCACCTTCACATATTGCTTTCCCGATTACCCAACTCAAATAGGCTTCACACAAAATGGCATTGTGACCCTCATCCAATCTTGTCAAATCCGCGCCCTTTTGCTAAATGGTGCAAACATTTTCTATGACTATGGGATGAAGGGTCTTTCAACCTCTAAGTCTCTGGAGACACTTGAGCTTGTGGATTGCAATTCTATTACTGATGCTGGGATGGATTTCATTATTCAGGCTCCTTGCTTGAGTAATCTCACACTCCGCAAATGCGCACGTGTGACAGACAAGGGAATGGCTATGCTGGCACGTTCCGGCAAGCTGGAGTCGTTGACCGTCATAGGGTGCTGGCAGATATCTCAGATGGGCGTACTCGGTGCTGCCAAATCAGTTCAATACTCTGCAAAGGTTGAAAGCCATGACAGTCTGAAGGGAATGAAGACGCAACTAAGTGATATTGATGTTTTCTAGTGACCAACTTCAATGGCCCAGAGATCTTACTTTTCAGCACCCCAGGAATTCGTTTGAACTGAAGTAGTAGTGTATCAACTTTTATCCCTTCCTAGCTTGTTGCCTATAGCTTCCTGCAATGTATTGTTTGTGTTGCGGATTCTGATTCACCGTTCACCATGTAAACAGTGGGGTCATAGTGATGATGATTGGGCCAAGGAAATATGACTTTGAGACATTTTTTTAAAATCTTTATGGGGAAAGAAATAGTATGCTCTTTGACTGTTTTGTATGTGCTTTGTCACGAGTGGATAGAAAGGAAACTTGTTGTTTGGTTCTACTCTGGAATTGGTTTTTTTTAGTAGAGTGTAGAAAACATTATACTTCCTTTTGCCACTCTGGTGTGCCATTCTGGTCAAATTATGCTATTTCTTGGCTCTGCATATCTGAGCTACGATTATACTTTTTCCATGTGAAATAAAGGTGCTGCGCTGCACCGGCAGTCTTGTAGTGCTACCATAGTACCATCCTTTTGCCCTTTTGTGGTGCTGCCAAATCAGTTCACTATTTTGCAGAGATTGAAAGCCAGGACAGTCTGAAGGAGATGAAGATGAATCAGTATCGGAAGTAAGTTTTGGCATTTTCTTGTGACCAGCTTCAGTGCCTCAGAGATTCTTATATGGTGTCAGGCTTTAAATAGCAGTCGCCTTCTATAATGCCTTTTGTGGAGACTCTTTTCCTGTATAGCTGTGTGGGTGTTTTGATTTTGAAGGAACAAGAAGATATTTTCGTTGCTTTTGAAACAACATCGTGCTATCCTTCATATTATGTGTCCACTTCACTCAGTGATGGAATGTTTAGTGACTTGCTCCGAATTATACCTGGGTGGAGGAAGTAGTGTCTAAGCTCAAGCTTCAAATCTGAACTTGCCGCTTGAAGGGGTTCGTCAGTAGTTTATTTTCTGTGCTTCTACACTTGAATGCTAATTTAAATCTGTAATGTTTAGTTGGTTGTCGTAATCTGTTTGCTGTTTGGTTCTTTAATTTAAGCTGCTGACACCAGAACCTACTATATTTATGTATTGTATAACTTGCTTTAGTGAATAAGGATGGCCTTCATGCCTTTTGTCTCGAAATTATTCCTTTGCAATTCATCACAAAATGTTTGCAACCCTGTTTCCGCTAGTTTCAGCGAATAACACATCTTTGGTTTATAGAAGTGTTTATTTACTCATAGTTTCATGAGTCATTTCTTAGTATTCATTGTGCTTGTATGTAGTAAAGTCCAGTTTTTGTTTGTATGCATGATTCTTTCTTAGTATTCGTTGCGATCACCATGCTCAGTTCACTGAGATTGTGATGTGGTACATATACATATGAAGTTCTCCTTTTCCTGAAGAAATATTTTCTTGGGAAGTTGGGTTCATGTAAGTCAAAAGAAAAAATCAAATTCAACAAGCTCCTATTCTTAGTGACATATTAAATTTATCTTATTGTTTTGTTCCAAGCCATACTGTACTGTCCATTTTACCTTTGATAAGTGCCAGTTGTACATTTCTGTTCAAGAATCTATTGTTTCTTCCTATCAATTCTTATGAGCAAGTCCGTAATTTCAAGTAAATTTTGCACTCCTGTTATTTGCACCAATATTTTTTGCTTTTGGCCCCAACTACATTACAGTCTTATTAGTTGCATTAATGTTTTGTGGTTCTACTTGTACTTATACTCCCACTCTTGTTTTCTATTAAATAACTGTATTAGAGGTTTGTTTATATAGTACTTAAAATGGAATTAAGTTCCAGCTTTTCTATGACTGAAGCTTCTGTAGGCCTGTAGCAATAGCTCTATCTAGAACATGAGTATTACCCCTAGTTGGCACTTTCCCATAGTAAGCATGGAAAATCAGCTAGTACAAGCTTTTTGCTGTTATTAATTATTATTTGCAGCAGTACCCGCTTAACGTTAACATGGTAGGGTTGAGATGTTGATCGAGATGTGTAACAACAGCCTCAAAACAGGGCACCAGCTTACTTGCAGGCGAGAGGTAAGGAACTGGTCATGGAAGTGTCTGACGTAGATGGAAGCGGATCTTTACAAGGCGCTCCGATGCCATGGCCCCGTTGTTGTTTCAGGTATTTATCTTATTATCTATCACCAGCTCTGTAAAGTTTCTTGTTTCCATGTACATCACCACCGGGAGGTTGTGGTATCATGGGACCGACTTAAAGTTGTGATGTTCGACTACACTAGGTTCCCTGGGGGATTTTGTGCAAGGAGTGTTACTAAATCAAGTTGGCCTCAACAGATGTCCACTAGCAATGCGTGAGGTGATGGCTCAACATCAGAAATCTTTATCTCGGTTTACCACGCTGCTGTGCAGCTGGTTGAATTAGTGATTAGTTTGTCGACTAACCAGGCGAAGGTGTTAAGATCTGAAATGCAGTTGATGGTGAGATAAGAATTCATATCTGCTGAGCTTTTGTATTCACACAGTATGCTCATACTAGGTGCAGAAGAATTCTACAGAGTTGAGTAGCTTGAGGTTTACTTCATGGGCTTCAGACACATGGAATGTCTTGAGGTTCAGGAAACACTCAATCATTGGTCTGAGATGGAAACGACGTCTCACAAGTTGGAACCTGAAAGAGTTTGTTTGGATTAAAACGCCACACTAGGGGATTGTCGCCGAGACAGAAGCCGCCGTGACTACAAAGGTATGCTCAGTGATGATCATAGCACATTAGTAGCGCCCTCCGGTACTTGCTGGAAGCAACAAAGGTAAGCTCAGTAAAAAGCCAGGCTTATGTGATGAACTTGATGATTACAAGCTTCCTTCCTTAATCACCCAACTCATACCCGTCAGTACTGTTTCCAGAAAGGAAAAAAAAACGAAGTATTTGGACAAGTTATTTGAAAGCCCATATTGCATACGGCCTGGCCCAGTTTAACGCAACAGAAATCAGCCCACATGGCTATCTTCTCCGCCGCCAGAACTCACTCACCCACGCCGCGAGACGACGAGGGTTTTGCCCTGGAGCTCGCCGTCGCCGCCGGCCCAGTGGCCAGGGCTCCCGCCTGCCTCCACGCTCCCGAAGCCGCCGTTTCCGCTCCGGGCATCCTTCCCGTAGCCGGTTCTATTGCTCGGCAATTCTCTCCGAGGTACGGATTTGGGCTGACTTCTTTCCCCTTTTCAGCGGCCTTGATTAATTGTGCCGCCCGAGAGAGACTAGTAACAAGGCGAACTCGATTGATGCAGTTACCTCTGGAGATTTCCGTCGTGTACTGTCTAGGTGGAATCGAATTTTTCAGTTGGTTCCGTACTGCCGTGCCTAGGTCGACCGGACCGTTGCTGCTTGTTCTGTTAGTGCCACTAGCTATCATGTGTGAACCTGGATGGATTCTGTACTAAATGCAACTGGGAATAGTTTGTTTCAGTTCGTAGCACAGCGTCTAGAGGTCATTACATGCTGTTATCTTGGCGTGTGGCTGCCTGGTTCGGTACTTCCGCACATATGTTCATTACAGTTCAACAGGCGAAAGTTTGTACGCAAACTCAACCCCCCTTGTTGCAGTTCAACAGGCGAATGTTTGTAATTTATCCCCTCAAACCCAACCCCCCGTGTTGCAGCGATTTAATGTAATTAGGGTGTTATAGTTCGGTATATTTTTTCTTGTAACTATTTTGCTCCAGGATTGAGATACAAATACAACCAGGGTGCTGCCTTAATTAGCATTCTCTGTTAAAAAGAACTAGTCCAGCAGGGGAGCAGCTTCGGTAGAAATTAACCAGGTTGGAGATAACTGAGAGATACGAGCGCTCTTGGCACGAGTTGAACCCTAATGTACTAAGCTTCAGTCCAGTTCCTAATTAGCGTTTGTCATACAGAATATAGCACACAAAACATTTCATTTTTCTAGAGATATATAAACGTTAGCTTATCCTATATATTATTTTTATACACAGGTTCTACAACTCCTATCTGATTATCTTGATGTGTTCTAATTTCAGCGCCCTGCCCGTCCCAAGTCGTGTAGCCGCAGTAAGCGATGGAGGATCTCCCGGAGCCACTGCTTGCAGATATCCTCAGGAGGATTACCAGGGCAAGCGATCTTAATTCTCTTTCCCTCGTGTCGAAGCAGCTCTACACCTTTGAAGGGGGGCATAGGGATGCTATCTGCATTGGCTGTGGACTTAACACTGCAACAGAAGCCTTGACATCACTGCTCTCCCGATTCTCCAATCTGTCTAAAGTAGAGATCAATTACTCTGGTTGGACGCCCAGCCACGGGGAGCAGTTCAACGAACATTGCCTCTCTGTGTTATCATCTCAATGTCCCTTGCTGTCTGATCTCACCTTAAGCTTTTACTCAAACATCCAGGATGCTAGTATGGCTTATCTGGCTCGTTGCACAAAGTTGAGATGCCTCAAGCTTATCAGTGCACCCGCAATAAGTTGGTGTGGCCTTTCTTTGGTGGCGGTTGTTTGCAAACATCTTTCTGTTCTCCACCTTGTTGACTGTATAGCAGTATCTGTTGATGGGTGGCTAGCGTACCTTGGTAGACATGGATCATTGGAAGAATTAGTGGTGAAGGATTGCAAAGAAATCAGCCAATATGACCTCCTAAAGTTTGGTCCAGGATGGCAAAAGCTCCAGAAGTTTGAGTTCGAAATTAATGGAAATTACTGGATGCCTATGTCCCTTGACCCCTCCTACGTGCCTGGCTACCCATATAGCTATGACATCTGCTGTGAGAATTTGAAGCATCTTAGGCTTGCTCATATAATAACTGAGCCAGAAATTGGACTTCGTTTTCTCCTTGGGAAGTGCAAAGCACTGGAGACACTTGACCTGGAATATGTAATCGGTCTAGATGAGAGTGAGATGATTGCACTGTTCCAGCGATGCAGCAACCTTAAAAGCATCTCACTTTGGCTCATGCCTTTGCACTTTCATTCTGGGCACCATGGGCTTCAGTTTAGGACGCCACTGACCAATGTCAGCCTCGAGGCTCTAGCTCTCAGCTGCCCTATGCTTGAGGTTGTTGAGCTCACTTTCACATTCTGCGATCCCGATTGGCCAACAGAAATAGGCTTCACGCAAAAGGGTATTTTGACCCTGATCCAATCTTGTCCAATCCGCGCTCTTGTGCTAAATGGTGCAAGCATTTTTTATAACTCTGGGATGAAGGGGCTCTCATCCTGTCAGTTTCTGGAGACACTCGAGATTGTGGATTGCGTGTCTCTAACGGATGCTGGGATGGATTTCGTTATTCAGGCTCCTCGCTTGAGTATTCTCACTCTCCGCGAATGTAATAATGTGACAGATAATGGAATGGTTGCGCTGGCACGTTCAGGGAAGCTGGAGTCACTGACCGTCATAGGGTGCCGTCAGATATCTCAGGAAGGCGTACATGGTGCTGCCAAATCAGTTCACTACTCTGCAGATAGGGAAAGCCATGACAGTCTGAAGGGAATGAAGGTTCAGTGTCTTGGAGATTAGAATTTGTGCACCTCTGGAATTCGTTTGAATTGAAGGAGTACTATATCAGCGGTTATCTGTATCTAGGCTTGTTGCCTAGCTTCTTCACCCCAACAATGTTGTGTTGTATTGTGGATTCCGATTCACTGTTCTGCAGGCTACAGTTAGATCGTGGTGATTATTAGGGCCAAGAAATGCAACTTTGGCGCCTTTTTTTATTAAACCCTTTTCTAGGGATTGAAATGTTATCCCCTTTGAGACTTTTGGCTCTGGCTTTTGTATTTGGCTCTACTGTGGAGTTAGTGCTTTTTTTTTGGGTATGTGTAGAAGATACTCTGAAATGTGACATTAAGTTTCCTTTTGAAACTCCGGTAGTCTGGTGAACGATTCTGAGATATTTTCTTGCTTTGCATATCTTTATATTTTTTTAGCATATCTGGGCTATACGATTAATTTTTTTTTCATGTGAAACAAGGATGCTGCACCTGACAATTTTATGATGCTCCCATAGTTCCATCCTTTTAGGACAGTGCGGCTTCGCTAGTTGTCACTGCTCCTAGCCGGCAGCGCCATTATTCAGAAATGAAACAAAAAATTAGCCCAGTATTACTAGTATGTACTAGATGATACCCCGCGCGTTGCGGCGGGATATGTTTAGAGATGTATAGAATAAAAATTGATATATATTGTTTTAGCTTTATGTAAGATTTGATTCAATGCAAGGGGAAATGTTGACAAAAACCATTGTTTACTGCATTAGATACAATAGAACAAAAATGTGAACAACTTGAGACAGTACTAAGCAATTAAAGGAGGAGGACATGTTGTCTACATCTATGGATTGGAAAATTAAACTGACGTGAATGACACACACGATGTCATCGTAGAGAATCAGTAATGCAGTGGCATCCAAACAGATAAATCTAGCAATCTTCGAGAAGATAAAATATGCATGGTTATACTCTTAAAAAGATCCTTTGTCAAATAGATGATTTAAGATAATAGAAGAAAGCTTACACGCACAATAGATATAAGCAAACATAATGTGTAATTTTTCGTTTTCTGATCAGCAAAGTAGCTTACATCGCAAATTTTAGCCCCTTAGGAAATTAAGCCTACAGAGTACAGAAGACACGATGCAAAACATAAGCATGTCTTCAATCCCTCCTTTGTCCTGTTAAGAAAACTTGAGTGAGCCAGCAGCCAGGTGGAAGCTTCAAAAAATACGGTCGTTAGCCAGTACCTGCACAACTGAACAGAGTTGAGCAAGAATGCAGTTACGAAGAGCCAGAATTCCCCAATTGGCCAGTTTATAAATGGAGCCAGCAACGCAACAAATTTTGTAGGAAAATATGGACCGTGGTACAAAATTAGCACGCATCACTCGACAGGCACACGTTGGAAAGCACTCTCCCCTTCTTATTTAGTTTTCATGTGCTTAGAACACCCAACGTAAAGTTTTCATCTTCACCCAACCTAGCGGGGTCTGAGGGTTTTCGGGGCTGCAAGGATCGAAGCGGCGGTTATCTCAACCGCAGCCGCGACCGAAAAGGAACACGGAATCGCCTCGCCGGAACTCACCCGGCCCTCCGCGGGATCCACACATGGGCAAGGCATCGGCAGATCTTCTCCGACTTGCGTGGCTGCGCGTTATTGTGAGAGAGAAGGGTTGAGGCTGGCTCGAGTCGATGAAGAAGAACCTTCTTTTTTGTTTTGTTTTCTGAGCGGACGATGAACCTCTGGGGCGGGCTGGGCCCAGGGCCCAGGCAGATGACCCAAATATTTCCACAGTTTGGCTCATCGTATTTTCTCCAACATCCGTTCTGTTAAGGCCTAAGGGCCCGTTTAGCAATAACTTTGGGTGCGTTGCTTGGGCTTTTGGCTGGCCTTTCAAAACCAAAAGCCCAACCAAACGGTGATCTGATAGCACTAGAGCAACCCTCCTAGCAAACCTTCTTAGGCAAACTCCAAGGTACGTCATGTTTTCATGGTGTTTTCTACATCGCTGAGCTGTATCAACAACCAAGTTGTAGGCTTGTAGCTGTGGAAATTCATGGTTTAGTGATGAAAAACAACATTGTATTATTTGTCTTATATTATTTTGAGGTGTTTTCTTTAGTTTACAGGTCTTGTGTCCACTCTCATCATTTAAAAGCTAATAACCGGTGGCGAGTGCCATTGGAGATGGCATTGATTATCTCTAAAGCGATGTAACCATTGCCATAGATTTGAGTGGGATACAAGAATTAACAGTAGATTATATTTTGTGGCCACTCTCATCATTTAAATGCTAATGAATCACGATCGACAGACTAATCAAACTTATTGTGCATTAGTATTCGTATCTAGGTAAACAATGCGTTGCTTTCCAAATCCAATAGAAAAAGTGCAGCTAGATTTTTAATGAGCACTACCTTGAGGAACAAACAATGATGAGTTTTTGATCTTTAGCATACTAGCTCATTTGGAAAGTTTGCTTATTTAACGTTGACGGACTGACGGAACTTGTTTAACTCCACGACGCCTCTAAACTTACTTATTTTCAATGATACTTACGGAAGTAGGTCAGTCCTTACAGACAACTAACTCTGCCAGGATGCATGCGGCTTTGATTTAGTAGTTCTAGGCTGTCTTCTTAGAGATTAGTTTAACTTATTACTACAACAACTTGCTCATCGAATATCTGAATTGACTGGTTATTGGAGGAGACCAGAATTGCAATTGCAATGATGGAAAGAGAAGCAACCAACGTGGAAAGCAAAAGAAAGAAAGAAAGAAAGAAAGAAAGAAAGAAAGAAAGAAAGAAAGCGATGCCTTAACCTGCTCATATCTTTCTATCTAGCTTCTTCCATATCAAGTCAAGTCAATGGGCGTTGATGCTGCAGCGAGTTGGTGTTTCTAGGCCAGTTGCTAGCACTACGAAATCAATCACTCTTCTCTCCTTTCTCCATATGCAAATATTCTACTAGCTTCCATGGGAATACCTTCTTTCTTCAGCTGGCTCATCGGTCACCCGATTGAAACCTATAAAAATATATCCAAATAATGGTCACTCTCTCTGGGTAGAAAACTCGGGAGAAAACTGCTGCTATTTTGTTGCAGTTTTGTTCTCCCCTTCTCTTTTGGAGACGCAACGCAGAGTATATACGCACGTACGGTTGGCGTCCGATTCGCCGTAGAGCTCACGCAGTCGCCGACGATCGAGGAAAACGGGTGAGGACGTGAGGTGCCGTGCTGGGTCCGGGCGGCGGCACCGAATCCAAATACTCCTACCTTCTTCTCCTCGACCCCTCCAATCCTCCCAAAAGTTGGTGATGGCGATGGACACTTATATGTAGCCAGAAGATATATTGGAGATAGCGATCGATAAAGAGGAAAAATGTTCGGTCCAAGGATTATTGCAGTTTAACTTTTGTCCCTACCTATAGCCTGTTACATAGCTTCTTCACCAATAAGTAATGTCTGTTGTGCTGATGCTGATTCACCCTTCACCTGAGCAGCAGTGAGATCGTGCTGACTAAAAGCAACACTCGCGAAAAAACCCTTGCTCGATCCGCGCCGCGGTGTGACAGCTGGT
>NC_061509.1:266685525-266855242 GCF_022539505.1 Lolium rigidum
GCTCAAGCTAGATCCATAGTCAACATAGAAGAGGGAATGCATGGGAAATCACTTAGGATACTATAATCATAGTGTTAGCTAGTGGTTTTTCTTGCAAAATAAACCCTGAATGAAGGAAGGTGATATATGAAATCATAGCAGACATAAGAAGACCATAGTTGATACCAGAAGACCACAATTGGTATAATATCAATACTGTGAGATAAAGCAGAAGATGACTCGTCCAGTTGATCAGAACCTATCATAGAATCCATTTTTAGATATCAAATAGCCACAGTTGGTATAATAACCATAGCTGGTATCAGTTGGTATTACAAATAGTCCACGATTTAATTAGTTGTAATAAAAGTTTGTGAACAAATAAAAATCTTGTCAGCCAAATAGCTAGATCTATAAACATTTAGTCAAAGGATTCACATTGGATGTCCACAATTGAGTGGATACACCATAAAGTTTCTTCGCAAAACCTTAGAGGAATATAAATTATAAACAAGACCTATACCAATATTCTAATCATAAGTCCAATAGTTGGAAGAAAAGGAGTTGAAGACCATAAGAAAACTCTAAGGGGTAGAGTAAAAATTGAGTTGGATGTACAATAACTCAATACTTTGAGCATAATAGAAGAAGAAGGTCTGAACTGAGAGGAAGTTCGATCTTATTTTCATAAGATTGTTGAACAATACCTTCAGAAGAAGGTCAGACCAGAAGCCGAGGTTCATACCTCGAGGACGTAAGAAGTGGATTATCACTTGAGCAAGTAAGAAATATCTACTCAGAAGTACTTAAGCTCAAGTAAGTCAAAGATAAAGAAGTTGGACGAAGGAAATATCAGAGACCAAATATAGCTCAAGGAGGTCAAAGACTGAAGGGATTTGACCATATCAGAATCAGAGACTACATGAAAGATTCATTTCATGGAACCTAAATGAATCTAAAGAGTTATAGGTATCAATTATAAACCATGATTGGATGGACTAAATGAGTATAATTCATTCTTGAGGAAATAAACCATCACGACCATTTCCATGGTAAGTACCTTACATGTACCATTATTGCAGTTGGGTAGTAAGGGAAAACAAAGACATATTTACTAATTAGGAGTATGTTATCAAACTAGTCTTCAGTTAAGACTAGCAGCATCAGAAGAAGTTCCAATCATTGAGTCTTCAATGAGAAAGGAAACAAGATTATGATACTGAAAGAAATAAAGAATCAAAGTAAGAACCAAGGTTCAGAGACAAACCCTAATGGATTCCAGGAAGAATCTGGACAAGGGATATATTCAATTATATCCAGTAAGATCAATACGGAGTTCGAGAAAAGTTGTAGTCTGCATAAGTCATATCCAAACTCCGAAACGTGAGAGAGTTCAAACTTCGAGGACGAAGTTTAGTTTAAGGGGTAGAGACTGTAATATCCCAGGTATTGGGGTTACAAATTTAGAGGAAACAGATGTGTGCATTGCATTCATGCGTAGAAAATCTGGGGAATTTTCGCGCTTTAAAGTAAAAACTGATCACGATGAATCGAAGTTTCACTTGATCTTGGTGGAATTGAACTAGCTCATCAAGTCAAGCGCTATAAACCTCAATGTGACTTTGTTAAACCTTGTTTTGGGTAGAGATGATTTGATCTAAGGGGTTAGATCAAATGGAACTAATAATCAACACAACAACACCTTACTCAATGATCAATTGCTTGATCTCAAAAAAGATCATAATATGGTAAACCTTGCCATAACATATGAACATCCATTTAATTGGAAATCAAGTAACAATAATTGGAGAAAACTATTCTTCACTTATCTTCTCCATGTATTAAACTAATCCATGCACTTATCATGAACCCTATGATATCCATTCTACTTTAACCATGGAAATAAGACATAGAGATTCAACTTAAGCAATATATATTCTTCCCTATTCCAAATAGTTTTATATCAAACCTAGAGAGGTGAGAGTTCTATTATAATTATTAAAGAAGCAATAACAAACCTTGAGTTAAACCTTGGATATACATCCAAGTATTCAAATCATCATTTTCAAGACAACCCTAGAGAGAGATAACCATTAATGTTAAACATAGATCTTGATGATCACATCAACCTCTATGGAGCCTAATATTAGGTTAGCATTGAAGTCCTTCCCAAATGAGAGAGACCATCCATACTAATCTTAGTTCTATCTATTCAAATATCCAAATGGTTAAACCATCGAGTTCTTGAGGGAACTTCAAGTAAATATCTCGGGCATTTCCACTGGGATATAAAACTATTGAGACAACCATGACCATGACCATCCTAGAAAGTAAAATAGAAGTGATATATCCTAGTTGATCAAGACAATGCTTGATCATGGAAGTGAGAACCCATTCCATTAGAAATAATTTAAGAAGCCAAACCTTGATCATTATAAATTGAGTGATGATCATAAACCCTAAGAACTTAAGGTAGAGATATTAAGAACAAGTTGATCATGCCTAAACCATGATCATGCTCTTGATGTATGTGAGGATAAGTTAAACCCTACTAGTATAAGTAGATTCCATTTCCACATGAAATTATAGGGAGATCATTAGTAAGAAACTCTAGAATTATATCTCAACTCTAGTTTATGTATCACTATGGTGATCATGATATAAATCCATGCTATAATTGAGATTCAAACCAATTTCCATTAGGTAAATATAATTAGAACCCCGAATTGAACTCTAGTTAAAACCTATGCTTAATTATTGAAAATAAGAGACATCTAATTCTAAGTCCTATAAATAAACCCACAAGTGGTGATCAACCACTTATCATTATAACCAAGACCAAACCATATTGAGAGTAGCATCTACTTTAGGTATTTCAAGGTGTTGAGTATTAACCTTGAAATGGGGTTGTAATCAAACCTACAAGACCTTAATAAAGAAGTACTCACATAAAATCATATGCAAGTGACCAAATTTCCAAATATGAGATCAAGTCCTTAGAAATAATCTAGCACTTGAAATCATGTCATTAAATCACTTCTTAATAGTAATCCATAAGTATATGTTACTTTGAAATTGTTTCTTGCAAGATAAAACCACATAAAACTCTACATATCATTAAGTAAGATCAACAATCAATTGGAAAATAATTTGAATATTTCCAAAGACAATATTCAAATGCATGCCTATATGGCTATTTAACTCAAATCCAAATAGTAATTAATAAATCAATGTTTTAGTATCCATATTCAATCTTCTAAAACACCACTAAATAAATTGCAGTATTTTGGAATAAGTCTTGTATGGTTCAAATAGGAAAGACTCGCAAAATAATAATGAATTCAAATCTGAATTCAAAACATGAAATAAAAACAGAAATAAGAAATAGAGGAGAAAGACTTACCCGGTCGGGCAGCCCATGCTGCGAGCCCACCAGCCACAGCCCGAACGAGCCCACCTCGGCAGCCCTCGGCATCGACCCCAAGAGCCCAAGCCCACCGGCAGCCCTAGCCCAACTTACCCCTTCACGTTCTTTTCACGCAGGGGAGGGGGCCATCGTCTTCGTCCATCCCGGCAAGCGGCTCGGTGGCGGCACCTCCGCCACCGGCCGCGCCAAGATACTCACCGCCGCTCTCCGGAGGTTATAAGTACCCCTCTCGCCGCCGCCCACAACCCTAGCCTCCAATTCCCCATCTCTCTCGCTCAATTTTTCCCCGGATGGAAAACCTAGCTACGCCGGCCATCTCGACTCGCCGCCGATTGAGTCCGTCTCAAGCCCAACGGTGAGGTCCCGGAGGTGCGCCTCGTCTTCTACTTCCTCTGGGAGGAAGATAGCTTCCTGGGATGGCCAGAGTTAGGCGAATTTGGTGATTTTCTTCCGCAGCTCATCGCCGGTATCGGCGAGGTTGAGCTCGTCTCCGCCCACAATCGACGCCGTCGACCATCTAGGAAGAATCAGGGTGAGATTCCGCGTCTCTAGCATCTCCTATTGCATCAAATGGCCACCCGTAGCTCCGTCGTGTCGATCACCGCCGTGCCCCGCCGCAGACATAGCTCGCCGGAGCAACTCCGGCGACCTTTCCATGGGGGCGCCGCCACCTACTGGTTCACTTCGTCGCCCCAGTTCCTCTAGACACGAGCAGAGCCCCGCGGGAGCCCTCCCGTACCGACGCCGCCGTCGACCGGCCGTCGGCCGGGAGCTCCACCGGCCACGTCCACGATTTGGACCTGGTCCACGCTCACGTGGCGGTCCACGTGGACCACCGGCCCACCGGCCTCGTGTGTAGGTTAGCCCGAGTGTGTCTAGCATTTCCATTTTCATTTAAATTCAATTCCATAATTGTCTGCAACTTTGTAAATCCATATAAAATTCATACTAACTCAGAAAAATTAAAATAAGATATTAAAATTCTTAGAATAGAAAACTCTATCCAATAAAAATATAATATGCAATTTTTATTTTTAATAAAAATTCAATTATTTAATTCTGGTTATTTAAGCCCATTTATTAATTCTAAATTCAATTAAAATTCAATAATTAGGAAAACTTTCCAAATTAAATAAAAACCGAGTAAATAAATAAAGAAAACAATGAAACTAATTTTCTTTATTTGTTATTTTGTTAAATCCTTATTAGAAGGATTTAAACCCTAATTAATAATTACCTTAAATATTAAATGTAGTAAAAATAATAAAATGTCAAATCCAATATTATCTTTATTTCAAACTCATTAATAACTTCAACTTGATAATGAAGTTATTAAACCAAGAATTATAGGGTAATTAGAAAACCCTAGTTCCATATGGTAGGAAAACGAGGAATTCATCATTTCATGTGTAAAACCAAAACCCTAATTCAATTAGAAACCCTAGTTCAACTACTTGATATGAACCCTAAATTATTCCCAAACCTAAAACCCAAGTAACATGTGATCATGTTACTTCATTAGTAATCATAGACTCATATTGAACAACTCAATGCTTGTTCCCATCTACATAATATATGGGAACCCTATCACTACTAATTAGTAGCCCATGTGTTCATCTTCATCAGACCTAAATCATTAAGTAGGGCCAACCAAGTGTAAACCCTAGATCCTATTACTAAAAACAATCACCCTTAATTAACCTCAATTAGCATCACACCAATGTGATGAACCTCAGGAGCAACTATACCAAATCCTGAGCATTACCTAACCATATTCCACTAAACCCTACTAGTGTTGGATACTTACCAACCATCCTATTAGGAAGCCAATTAAGAACCAACAGTAAAACCTAGACCACCTCAACCCTAATTGACATACTTCTTATTATTTAAGAAGTATGTTCTTCACACGTTATTCCTTTGAAGTAAATAAAGAATCATCATCAACCTTGCTTATAAGGACCTATAAACCCTAACCAGCTATCACTAGCAAGATAAAACAACCTTAACAACAACCATGTATAATGAATTGCTTAGTGCCTAGGCTTATCTTAACCTTACAAGCCCTAGGTGTTGATGAATCCAACTTTGTTGGGATCCATCTAATACCTATTCCAGCAACTACATAAAGCCATAGTCAACCATAGAAAACCACCAACCTAATTATCATACTTGTTCTTTGTTAGAGAACATGTTCTTCAAAAGTTATTCTTTTAAAGTATATGATAATTAATCATTAACCATGCCATATAGTGCTAAAACCAACCACTATTCATTACATGTTAGGATTACACCAAATCTTAATGTTGTGTGTTATTAATGCTATTGTTAAGCTATATTGCAACACCTGTTTATGATACCAAGTAATTCCACCTGAATAAGAACCTTGTTTGTGAATCACTCTAAAAATGCAACACACCCTGAACCAATCATTACAACTCACTGACCCTAAATCATCGGGGTTAGGTCACGCTTAGAGCGATTGCATCTCATTCTTATGCATTATTGCATCCTTGCCAATCTTTTAAACATCGTCCTTATCGGACGATGATGCCATTTCAGAATTTGGAGTTATTGCGCACCGAAGACCTTGTCTGCATAATCTTGCAGTCAAGAAAGGCAAGTTCATCACTTGCTCATGTCATTTGAGTATTTCTATCAAATTACTTGCAAAGTATTATGGTTATCACTATTGCATAAAAATCAAAACCACTACTTTCATAACTATGAATATGACTATGTGGTGGGCAATGGAACCATGGATTGTGTTGATATGGTGGAGGTTCCATTGCACGGGCTTATATCCATCTAGGATTAAACAACAAATGTCGTCAGTGATTCTTGTGCCGTAATACCCGTGTTAACCATAAGATCCGGAGTGGGACGGAGTAGTCAAAAGTGTTTCCACCTCTCGTTCATCAACGGATGCGCTTTACCGTAGACACTTGTATCTGTCAGGGCAAGCGATTGGCTGGGGAAGCCTTAAGTCCCCACGGCATAGTCCGTAGACACTTGTCGCTCGAAGTGCAAGCGGTTGGCTGGGGAAGCCTTAAGTCCCCACGGTATTGCGGTCTATGATGGGTTGCAGCTACCGGCGAAGGAGTTTGGTTAACGAGTCCCAAACCGTCGTCGTGGTCGGGGTCCACCCGTGAGTGGGAATAATGGGACCGGCGAGGACCCGTGGTCGGGGTATGCAACAAAGGGTGGGTGTTCGAGGTAGCGGAGGAACATGATTGGCTAGACCTTATACCGGGCCTCACACCAAAGGAAGTGTGGACGGGTCGCCCCGGTTGGCACCAAGGTTAAGATCTCTTATGGGTAAAGCAACACACCTCTGCAGAGTGTAATGAACCGTGACCTGTCACTCCTCGTTCCGGGATATGGAAGCTGCGAACGCTGCCGGAAAGGAGCTCCATGAAGTTCTAGTAAACCGGTGAAGGCCGACGGACATAGTTCTTCCGAATAAAAGCAACCTTTTGAAGAAATGATTATGAAAACCTGCATTGGTATTAGACTTTCCGGTCTAATGTTGTAGCTAATGCATTAAACACCTCTTTCCTATAATGAACTTGTTGAGTACGCTCGTACTCATCCCACTCTTAAATCCCCGCTTAGATATGGAGGCACCGAAGGAGGATCTACGAGTGCAACACGAAGACCGAGGAGTCAACAACTACTTCAAGGGACAGGAACCTGTCAGAAGAGGCAAATATCACATCCAACAAGGAGAAACCTAGATTAGCAATAGAAAGGAACTAGCTTCCTAAACTTAGCTCCTATTTAGCCAGAATCTATTCATAGCCTCTGTAGTTAGTGAAATACTCTACAAATAGAGTTCGTGTTAGGACTAGGCTACGAGTCGTTCTTCTGGAGTTGATTTGCAGTTTTACCTCATTGTAAAGTAGGAGGCTGTGATGATTTTATGTAACAGAGTCAATGTATGTAATTCTATAGACATGCCTTGGACCCGCATATGTTTCTGTTGTACCACTCTGTTGTACCACTCTGAGCGATATAATACTAGTGGAACGGTGTTTCATTGGTGTTATATCAGACTTGCATACTACACCATGCACTGGTATGCCGGGTCACCACAAGAAACTTCGCCATGAATACTATGAGTAAAGCCTAAGGACATATTTGTCCATATGCTACAGCGGAGCGTGTCTCTCTCCCACAAAGTGAATGCTAGGATCCATTTTATTCAAACAAAACAAAAAACAAAAACAAACCGACGCTCCAAGCAAAGTGCATAAGATGTGACGGAATAAAAATATAGTTTCAGGGGAGGAACCTGATAATGTTGTCGATGAAGAAGGGGATGCCTTGGGCATCCCCAAGCTTAGACGCTTGAGTCTTCTTAGAATATGCAGGGGTGAACCACCGGGCATCCCCAAGCTTAGAGCTTTTCACTCTCCTTGATCAT
Organism: Lolium rigidum; assembly: GCF_022539505.1. Taxonomy (NCBI): domain Eukaryota; kingdom Viridiplantae; phylum Streptophyta; class Magnoliopsida; order Poales; family Poaceae; genus Lolium; species Lolium rigidum. Next base: position 266,693,358 of record NC_061509.1, read on the forward strand.
ATTGCATCATACTCCTCTCTTGATCCTTGAAAACTTCCTCCACACCAAACTCGAAACAACTCATTAGAGGGTTAGTGCACAATAAAAATTAACATGTTCAGAGGTGACACAATCATTCTTAACACTTCTGGACATTGCATAAAGCTACTGGACACTAATGGATCAAAGAAATTCATCCAACATAGCAAAAGAGGCAATGCGAAATAAAAAGGCAGAATCTGTCAAAACAGAACAGTCCGTAAAGATGGATTTTATTAGGCCACCAGACTTGCTCAAATGAAAATGCTCAAATTGAATGAAAGTTGCGTACATATCTGAGGATCATGCACGTAAATTGGCTTAATTTTCTGAGCTACCTACAGGGAGGTAGACCCAGATTCGTGACAGCTAAGAAATCTGGAACTGCGCAGTAATCCAAATCTAGTACTTACTTTACTATCAAAGACTTTACTTGGCACAACAAAACTCAAAACTAAGATAAGGAGAGGTTGCTACAGTAGTAAAAAACTTCCAAGACGCAAATATAAAACAAAAATACTGTAGTAAAAAAAAACATGGGTTGTCTCCCATAAGCGCTTTTCTTTAACGCCTTTCAGCTAGGTGCAGAAAGTGTAACTCAAGTGTTATCGAAGGGTGGTGCACCTACAGCGGGGTTTGGAGTTTTCTCAACCATGCATAGTATATTGGATACATAAGTTTCAGCGTCTCCCTTTTCATTAGTCTTGGGCTTGCTACTCTCATCGAACAAATTTTCAGGAACAAGCCAAGCATAGTTATTTTCTAGTGCATCATTCATAGCTAGGAGTTTACATGGTATTGGTGCTTTGATCTCCCCACCATCATTAATATTATTAGTGTACCTTATTCTATCCATGTCCATTTTTTCAAGGAGACCAACAAAATTAGTATGAGAACCAAGCATATTAAATTTAGCAAAGACCTTTCTAGCCTCTCTTGCTAGACCACCAAATTCTCTAAGAAGGGTTTCTAAAACAAAATCTTTCTTTTCCCCCTCTTCCAAATCACCAAGTGTAAGAAACATGTGTTGGATTATAGGATTGAGATTAACAAATTTAGTTTCCAACATGCGAACTAAAGTAGCAGCAGCAATTTCATAAGTAGGAGCAAGTTCTACCAAGTGTCTATCTTCAAAATCTTCAACGGTACTAACATGGGTGAAAATTTCTTCTATATTGTTCCTCCCAATTATAGACCCTTGTCCTACCGGTATGATTTTTGTGGTAAAATTAAAAGGAAACATGATGAATCAAGCAAAGTAAATGCAAGTAACTAATTTTTTTTGTGTTTTTGATATAGCGAACAAGACAGTAAATAAAGTAAAACTAGCAACTAATTTTTTTGTGTTTTGATATAATGCAGCAAACAAAGTAGTAAATAAAATAAAGCAAGACAAAAACAAAGTAAAGAGGTTGGGAAGTGGAGACTCCCCTTGCAGCGTGTCTTGATCTCCCCGGCAACGTCGCCAGAAAAAGAGCTTGATGGCGTGTATTTCACACGTTCGTTGGGGAACCCCAAGAGGAAGGTATGATGCGCACAGCAGCAAGTTTTCCCTCAGAAAGAAACCAAGGTTTATCGAACCGGGAGGAGCCAAGAAGCACGTTGAAGGTTGATGGCGGCGGGATGCAAGTGCGGCGCAACACCGGGGATTCCGGCGCCAACGTGGAACTCGCACAACACAACCAAAGTACTTTGCCCCAACGAAACAGTGAGGTTGTCAATCTCACCGGCTTGCTGTAACAAAGGATTAACCGTATTGTGTGGAAGATGATTGTTTGCGAGAGAAAACGAGTAAAACAAGTATTGCAGCAGATTTGTATTTCGAGTATAAAGGAATGGACCGGGGTCCACGAGTTCACTAGAGGTGTCTCTCCCATAAGATAAAAGCATGTTGGGTGAACAAATTACAGTCGGGCAATTGACAAATAGAGAGGGCATAACAATGCACATACATGTCATGAAAAGTACAGTGAGATTTAATTGGGCATTACGACAAAGTACATAGACCGCCATCCAACTGCATCTATGCCTAAAAAGTCCACCTTCAGGTTATCGTCCGAACCCCCTCCGGTATTAAGTTGCTAAGCAACAGACAATTGCATTAAGTATGGTGCGTAATGTAATCAACAACTACATCCTCGGACATAGCGCCAATGTTTTATCCCTAGTGGCAACAGCACAACACAACCTTAGAACTTTCGCATCACTCTGTCCCAGGTGTCAATGCAGGCATGAACCCACTATCGAGCATAAATACTCCCTCTTGGAGTTAAGAGCAAAAACTTGGCCAGAGCCTATACTAATAACGGAGAGCATGCAAGATCATAAACAACACATATGTAATAACTTGATAATTAACATAACATGGTATTCTCTATCCATCGGATCCCGACAAACACAACATAGAGTATTACAGATAGATGATCTTGATCATGTTAGGCAGCTCACAAGATCCAACAATGAAGCACAATGAGGAGAAGACAACCATCTAGCTACTGCTATGGACCCATAGTCCAGGGGTGAACTACTCACTCATCACTCCGGAGGCAACCATGGTGGTGTAGAGTCCTCCGGGAGATGAATCCCCTCTCCGGCAGGGTGCCGGAGGAGATCTCCAGAATCCCCCGAGATGGGATTGGCGGCGGCGGCGTCTCTGGAAGGTTCTCCGTATCGTGGTTTTTCGCATCAGGGGTTTCGCGACAAAGGCTTTAAGTAGGCGGAAGGGCGGAGTCGGAGGGCTGACGAGGGGCCCACACCATAGGGCGGCGCGGGCCCCTCCTTGGCCGCGCCGCCTTGTGGTCTGGCCACCTCGTGGCCCCACTTCGTATGCTCTTCGGTCTTCCGGAAGGTTCGTGGCAAAATAGGCCCCCGGGTCTTTGTTTCGTCCAATTCCGAGAATATTTCGTTACTAGGATTTCGAAACCAAAAACAGCGAGAAAACGAGAATCGGCACTTCGGCATCTTGTTAATAGGTTAGTTCCGTGAAAATGCACGAATATGACATAAAGTGTGCATAAAACATGTAGGTATCATCAATAATATGGCATAGAACATAAGAAATTATCGATACGTCGGAGACGTATCAAGCTCACGAAGCCATTCCGCTTCGACAATAGCTGTATCTAATGCTGTGAGTTCTGCTTCCATAGTTGACCTCGTTAAGATGGTCTGCTTGCAAGACTTCCAGAAACGAGCGCCACCACCAAGAGTGAAAACATATCCACTTGTGGCTTTCATTTTAGCATCGTAAATCCAATTGGAATCACTATACCCTTCAAGTCCTCTTGGATACCCGGTATAATGAATTCCATAACTCATGGTTCCCTTTAGATAGCGCATCACTCTCTCAAGAGCAACCCAATGATCATCTCCCGGGTTGGCCACAAACCGGCTAAGTTTGCACACAGCAAACGAGATATCAGACCTCGTAGCGCAGGCTAAATACATGAGTGAACCAATGATTTGAGAGTATTTTAATTGATCTTTAGTTGCCTTTTCATTCTTTCGAAGCAAGACACTAGGATCATAAGGTGTGAGAGAAGATTTGCAATCAGCATAGACAAATCTGCTCAACACCTTCTCAACATAATGAGATTGCACAAGAGTAATCCCATTATTCTCATCTCTCAATAGCTTGATGTTCAATATAACATCAGCTTCTCCAAGATCTTTCATCTCGAAACATTGAGATAAGAAGGTTTTTACCTCCTTAATCACTTTGAGACTTGTCCCCAAAATTAGTATGTCATCCACATACAAGCATAGGACAACTCCCTCACCCCCACCATGGCGGTAGTACACACATTTGTCAGCTTCATTAATAACAAAGCCCACAGATGTCAAAGTTCTTTCAAACTTTTCATGCCATTGTTTGGGAGCTTGTTTTAGACCATACAAAGATTTCTTTAATTTACACACCTTTCTTTCTTGACCTTGTAGTACAAAACCATCAGGCTGTTCCATATAAATTTCCTCGTCCAACTCTCCATTTAGGAAAGCCGTCTTAACGTCCATTTGATGAACGAGAAGACCGTGTGAGGCAGCCAATGACAGTAGTACTCGAATGGTGGTCAATCTCGCCACAGTGAGTAAGTATCGAAGAAATCTTCGCCTTCCTTTTGGGTATAGCCTTTGGCTACAAGCCGAGCTTTGTACTTCTCAATAGTACCATCAGCTCGAAGCTTCTTCTTAAATACCCATTTACATCCTACAGGTTTGCACCCATAAGGACGCTCAGTTAACTCCCACGTTCCATTAGCCAAGATGGAATCCATCTCGCTTTGGACAGCTTCCTTCCGATGAGTCCGCATCGGGAGATGCGAGAGCTTCGAAATGGTAGTGGGAGTATCATCCACAAGATACACAATGAAATCATTACCAAAAGACTTTGCAGTCCTTTGTCTCTTACTCCTTGTGGGAGCTTCATTGTTATCTTCATCGAATCTGAACTCTCATCATCGGATTCGTCATCGGACTCCATAGGAGTTCCGTGTATTGGATCGATTCCCAACTAGACATGCCATGCATATCTCTCATAGGGAATATATCCTCAAAGAATGTAGCATCTCTTGATTCAAAGATGGTGCCAACATTCATGTCGTCCACTCCAGATTTTACCACAAGAAATCTATAAGCAATGCTATGGGCAGCATAGCCAAGAAAGACACAATCCACGGTTTTTGGTCCAAGCTTTCGCTTTTTGGTGATTGGCAAATTCACTTTAGCCAAACAACCCCAAGTTCGTAGGTAGGAGAGTATTGGTCTTTTCTTTTCCCATTCCTCATAAGGGGTAATCTCTTTATTCTTGGTTGGAACACGGTTTAGGACATGACATGAAGTCAATATAGCCTCCCCCCACCATTCCTTGGATAAACCCGAAACATCTAACATGGCATTAACCAAATCTGTTAGAGTACGGTTTTTCCTTTCCGCAATCCCATTGGATTGTGGGGAATTGGGAGGCGTCCTCTCATGGATTATACCATGTTCCGCACGAATAAATTGAACTCATTAGAAAAGTACTCTCCACCACGATCGGACCGAACCCTTTTTATCTTTCTTTCAAGTTGATTCTCAACTTCAGCCTTATAGATTTTAAAGAAATCAAGAGCCTCGTCTTTACTTTTCAGTAGATACACATAACAGTACCTAGTGGAATCATCAATCAAAGTCATAAAATATTTCTTTCCACCTCTTGTCAACTCACCATTCATCTCACATAGATCTGAATGTATGAGCTCTAGCGGTGCCAAGTTTCTTTCCTTCGCAGGCTTGTGAGGTTTGCGAGGCTGCTTTGCTTGCACACAAGCATGACACTTAGAGCCTTTGACAAAGGTGAATTTCGGAATTAAACTCATATCAGCAAGCCGCGTCATACAACCGAAATTAACATGACAAAGTCGTGAATGCCAAACATTAGTTTCATTAACACTAGTGCTTACATGGTTCACAACATTATCACAGAAGTCTTCTAGAGAGAAGCGAAACATTCCCTCACAATCATATCCCTTCCCAACAAAAGTTCCATACTTAGACAGTACAACTTTATTGGACTCAAATACCAACTTAAACCCATCTTTCATAAGACGGGAGCCACTAACGAGATTCTTCTTGATAGAAGGGACATGCAGCACGTTCTTCAGTTGCACGATCTTTCCCGAAGTAAACTTCAGATCTACCGTGCCAACACCATGAACAGTAGCATGTAACCCATTCCCCATCATTACCGAGGAACCTCGGGCCCGATAAGAGGTAAACATGGAGATGTCAGCGACACACATGAACATTGGCACCCGTATCAACCCACCATTCCGTGGGCCGAAACACCGAAAGAACAAGTAGGTAACATATTACCATACCCCAGTAGTTCCTTCCTCTCGTGTTGCCAATGACCATGCTCGACAGAATTTGAGTTCCGTCCAGCTCGACATTTCTTTCCTTTGCGTTGTGGACAACGATTAGCCCAATGGCCGGTCTCGCCACACACCCAGCAAGGATCTTTCTTCTCCGTTTTCCCCTTCTTCTTGAAGTTGGTAGTCCGGGAGACTCCCTTGTTCTTTCCCTTGGACTTGTGGGCATTTTTCTGTACCATATTGGCAGCAGAACGTCCCTCGGTTCCTCCAGTGTGTTTGTCTTTTGCCCTCGCCTTCTCCTCAACATCCAGAGAGCCCATGATATTCTCAACAGAAAACTCATGCCTCTGATGTTTTAGAGAAGTGGCAAAGTTCCTCCATGAAGAGGGAAGCTTAGCGACAATGCATCCCGCGACAAACTTGTCCGGTAGCACACACTTGAGAAGCTCGAGTTCCTTTGCCATGATCCGTATCTCATGAGCTCTGTTCTACTACGGATCGGTTTTCAACCATTCCGTAGTCATTGAACCGCTCCATAGCATACGAGCTCACCTCCGGCATCGGCAGACACCAAACTTAGCGTCTAGTGCATCCCACAGCTTCCTTCCCATTTCGTATGTGCAGATAAGCATCAACCAACTTGTCTCCAAGCACACTTAGGACGGCACCCACAAAGATTACGGTGGCATCCCCGAACGCTTTATCCTCGTCGAGAGTAAGCGGACCTCCGGGAGTACCTTCCGCAACTCGGTGCACGCCCATAGAAGTGAGCCACAAGAGGGTTTTACTCCGCCATCTCTTGAAATGAGAACCCGTAAAAGGGCTCGGTTTGAGCGCATCGAGCAAAACCGGACGGTGAAAATTGCCTATGCGTATAAGGTTTTTGGATTGTTGGATTATTAGGCAATTTCCATGTGAGTTTAATTACCGAAAGCAAGATTACAGATGCACAAGCATACTTAACCATACACATCGACTAAGCACATGCATCGGATCCGAACATGGAATAAGTAGCAGTGCAAGGTAGGAGAGTAAAAGCACGTACATCGCGACCGGGAAGGTCGCACCAGGCAGCAGACAGCACCACCACCATGGGAGTTGTTGATGTCGCCCATGGTGTAGTCGGATCCGTCGATGAAGCAGCCGAACCGTCGATGAAGAAGACGAACGAGCAGCGAGCGGGCCGCGCCGAGACGCTCCCCAAAAACCTTATCGCCCGTCTCCCGGTGCAGGATCTCAACGGACGGGGTTTCGGAGGCCTCGCTCTCCCGGACGGCCGTGCACGCAGTCGCCGGGATGGGGAAGACTAGAGAGTAGCACAGCAAAAGGAACTTCGCGAGAGAGAGATCTAAGAGCACTGTTCTCCAGATCTGATCGGTCTCCTTGTATAGCCTGGGAGGAGAGCCGCCCCGACCGCGTTGCCACGCGTAGGAAACCAGGGACACGCGGCGAGCATGCACATGCAGGTCGACACGTACCCAACTCAGTTGGTGCACCAAGCAAAAATTTAGCCTTCCTTGAGTGTGTCTCGAACTCGAACTCGAACTCGAGTCACGCGCGACGCGACGAGGCGGGGCGGGCGGAGGAGGAGGAGTGCGCGAGGGCTCCTTCTATTCTCACTCACTTGGAATGACTAGAACAGCAGCCCTTATATACCACTCCAACTCACTCCCAACTAGCAATGTGGGACTAAACTTTGTCCCCAAAGGCTGTCCCAAGCTGCCAACGTGATGGGCCTTGAGATTTCAGGAATTGTAGACTACATGGGCTGCCTTACTGGGCTGCAGCCCATCTACATTCAACAAGAAGTACAGCACCGAACGTATTATTTGGTGTCTGCGTGTGTGTAGTGGAAAGAGCACACCCAGCTGCAAAGGCAACAGAGGAGAAGCATTGACTTCGAAAAGGAATTTTTGCCAATTATCAGCATCTGCACGTCGAATCTTTCGTTGGGAGCGTCAATGGAATATCTCAAGTGTGATGTTTCTTGGATGACAAGGTCAGGAGTGAGCTAGGGAGACAGATCGAGGCAAGCAAACGTGTCTTCGCCAAGAAGAAACTTTCCAAAATAGTAGTAGTAGGCTGAAGCAAACGTGTCGGGCAACTCGATCGATTGCTTCGCCGTGGAGGGAAATAAATAATCTACTCTTTCTGGCAGGGTCAATTTGCGTCGCCACCGCCACACGCGCCATGCGACCGGACGCTGACCCACCCTCAGTACCGTGCTCTGCAAGGGGCTGTCGGCTTTGCTAGCTTAGCCGTAGTTCCCTTAGATGAGAAGAGACTTGTTTGTGTTAACTAGCTATGTTACATAAGTATCACAAACTTAACAAGATAAGATGAGTCTACAACTTAATTTATACATGATATCACACATATATTACTAACCACCACTATGACTAGTCTCACAAATGAGGATTGTGTGACCGTGCCGTCGCTACACAGGCCCGTCTCCAGGATTTAGGGTCCCCCCGGTGCATGCGGGTTACAAAATGTGCCATATTTTTGTTCAAACTCAATAATTATTAAAATAAGATCCTATATTTTTACATAATTAAGTAACTTTAGAATGCGCTATTTCGTACAATGTTCAGAAATATATCAACCATTTATCGTAAAATAGTAAATATAACACTAAAATAATAAAAGGAAGCTCATGTTCTACCAAAAAACATCATCTGCCTATTACTTCAAATAAAATCTCCAGTCATATATTTTCATAATTAACATTCTTCAAGAAATTCTCAAGTGCTAGGCCGCAAGAGCAAGTAATAGGGCGTTGTAGCTAGGCGCCTAAGTGTAGACGCGATTCGAACATGGAGATCAAGTGGCATGTCGTTGCGTACACTTTAGCTACAAACATCCGCCGGTCCTTAACCCTCAGCTCACTCCTTAACTATTGTTGGAGCACAATGTTTATGCGTACACGTACCCTAGGTCGTCAGCGGAAATGGAGGCGCGGAGCATACTTGGGAGGGGGCCATTGCCCCCTACTCCAAAAAATTCTTGAAGATATAGTATATCTCTAATGTTTTTTTTACTATCACTAAGTGATCAACAATGATGATCTCATATTTCTAAGGTTGCACATTCAACATCATGCCACATAAGTAAATGCAATACTTAGTTCATCTTAGATTTAGTTAGTGGAGTTTTCTCTTAGTAGATGAGTATTAGTGAGATGTGTTGGTTCATCTCAACCATAGGTTGTGTTTCCACATGAATAGTTATCAAACACATATTTATGTCACACCAGTACTATGTCTTCCTTAAAGATTTTTTTATTCCATCATTTTTATAAGAGAGTGTACAAGTGAACGCATAAACCCCAGTCTTTTCTTTTCATCACAAGAAACACGTTTTACTTGCATTTACGTACCTTTACGATTTCATCACTTAAGTAACTCGAAATTACAAAATTATGTTTCACACTTGCATTTAGTTCTTTTAGAAAGTCCACATCACTATCATCACCATGACATTTTGCTTTTGCATAGCAATTAGTTTACCACTCATATTATATTTATCATTTTTACGTTTCTGCATATTTAGTTTGCTTTTATTTTACTATTGGTTTTCAATTCTAATACAGTAGGGGATTTTGTGCTTGACGACTACTTGGTGAACTTGACGAGTACTTGGTAAAGTTGGGGATCAGACAAGGCTTGGATCTCCTCAGCTAGCTGGTTCGTATGGATCTAGATGGACCAAGCTAGCGGTTGAGTTTACACGGCAAAGCGCTGTGGGTAGGCGTAAGAGCAACTCCAATAGTATAGTCGGTTGTTGGCTATAAGCAAGATGCCATGTTATCTATAGTTAACATATAGCCAATAAGTACAATAGTTGGCTATAAAAATGTACTACTTTTTCAATGGATGACCCACCTTTCATTCACACACCTTGCCTAGGAGCACGTGCTAGAGCTAGCTCTTGCATAAGAGCTCACTCACATTCTCTCTCCTCTTCTCTCTCCTCCAACTAGACACATATATATTATTTTAATCTTTGTAGCCAGCTGACTAGACCTTACTGTACTTGCTCTAAGCCGCCGGCCGGATCCTCCACGCGTAGGTCAGAGCATCCCCACTCGTTGGCGCTCCCCACGCCCAAATCCGGCGAAATTTTTGTCCGGATTGGAGGAAGATTTGGCGTGGGGGGCAGTATATTTCCAGTCGTGTGCTCCCCAAGCGGCGTTTCTCGGGGAAAAAGAGAACGGTTCGGGGAATCCGGACGAAAGAGGAGACACGTGGGCGTGGGCGGTTGGTTTAGCTTCATCCGGAGTCCCCGAGCGCTCCCGAGGGGCCGGGATGGCATGGGGAGTCCGGACGAAAATAGGTTCAAATCCGGATCAAAACGAGGAACCGGGGGCTGACTGGGCCGTTTTTCACCGTCTGGATGAAAAAAAGTGACCGTGGGGGCTCTGTGGGGATACGAGTGGAGATGCTCTCGGTACTCGGGAGTGGGCTAGCTAGCGATGGAGAGAGAGCCAAAGCAGACGTGTCCTCGCCATGTCGAAACATTCTGAAACTGTCAGTTGAAGCAAACGTGTCCTCGCCCAGACGACGCTTTCTAGAGTAAATACTGTCAGCTGATGAAGCAAACGTGTCGCCGTGTCGGGCAACTCGATTGCTATGCTTGGCCGTGTCGTGTCAAGTGTCAAAGACAGGGATGAAAATACGCAGGTGACTAGGCGAGAGCTCCTGAAACTTGCACACGTGTCCCTCGGCTTTCTGGCAGCGCCACGCGCGCGCGTGAGTACGTGTCGTCCCCGCGCGTCGCCGCCACACGCGAACAGACTATGCGCGGGGCCCAGCGGCCGAACCGGGCCCACATGTCAGCAACGCTGATTCAGCTCGATGAGGATGCCGGTGTTGCTAATATTTGATTAAAAAAACTAATCGCGCCTGGAGACTGGAGTTGTTACGTGCGCGTGCAGCTCCTGCTGACGCTCATGCTGATGCTAGCTTATCCTGCCTCTAGCTCGTTCGTCCATGGAAATTGCGTTTGGGTTGACAAGGTGGTGGTGGAGTCGCGCATCTTCCTGTCTCCACCGTCGCCGGATGGACGGATGGGTGGTGGTGGTTGCATTGCCCACATACTTTGTGTGCTGGATGGATAGTTGACCGAATGCCGGCCGACTATACTTGCCTGCATCACAAATGCGGATTGTGTGACGCTGCGTCCCTACGTACACCATCTAGCTACAAACGCCCACCGGCCGTTGACCCTCGGCTCTACAAACGCTTACCAATACTCGCCGATGTAATACTAGTATGCTTTGCGCGCGAAATCCATTGTCTAGCAACTACAATGAGGTTATTATTACTTCCCCCCTAAAAAATAAATGAGGTTATTACTAGGTTGGGTTCGATTTCAAAAGTCCTGAAATCAATGAGCCTTACATGAATTTCGTGGTTTACTTCCTAAGAAAATGTGCTAGTTGTAGGGAGTGAGGTTTATGGGAATCGTCTGGTTCCCGGAACTCTCCGTCCCCCTTCACGAATTGTTTCCACCTGGCTTCCCTAGGTTTCAGAAAATGGGTGAGCGTGTCTCTCAAAAATACTCCCATTTTTCATATGTGCAATTTTATATATAAACGTACGAAATTGAGGTACAGCTTTTCCCGAAAAATAATGGGTGCAAATTGGGATTCGACTTAGTCGGAAGATCATGTCTCCATTCTAAAGAGTAGAAGGAATACGCACATTCAAAATGCCTGCAGTTACCTTCCATGCTTAGGTGTATTGGGGTAGTAAAAAAGTGCTTAAATTGACTAACTAAATTCGCATGTTCCTCTCAAGAATAAATATCTGCATCTTAAACCCACGCTCAACGTTCAAAATATTCACCTCAAAACAAAAGAAAAACGTTCAAGCTGTTTTTCCTCGAGCCCACGATTTTTCTCACGGAGCTTGGAAGGAAACACTACACGTGGGTTAATGAACTCGTTCCCCAAATTACAACAACCCAACCAGTCGAAACAAAAAGTGAAGAAACCCGAATTACACGCGGAAAACGACCGAAAATCCTTCCTGCTCTGACCGGCCGCTCTCGCTGACAACGTGGGGCCTGGTCTCATGCCCGTGGAAAATGAGCTCCAAAAATAAATCAAGAAAAAAAATCCTGGCGGTTGTAATCGGCACGTGCCTTTTCTGGCTCGTCTCGTCTCGAATAAATACCTCTCGCCGTTCTCCTCTCGCCTCCATCTCCGTTGCGAGAGAGTCCGTGACAAAAATCCAGAGACGCAGCAGCAAATCCTTCTCCTCAGCTTTCCTTTCCCGATCGAACAGAGGCAGAGATATTCCCGCGCGCGGATCTTCTTCCACTCCGAGTCCCGCTCGCCTTCCGTCTCCGCCCCGGTCTCGTCTCGACTCGACTAGTTCCGATCGATAATCCTCAGAGCGCGCGGGGGCGGCGAGGACTCTTTCTTGCAGCTGAGTTTCGAATCGGGAACACAGAGAGCGAGAGCGCGAGAGGTGGTGGAGAAGAACAGGAGCAAGTTTCGCGGCGAGCCGGACATGTGCGTGGAGGGATTCGAGGAGGCGGAGATCCAGAGGCCGGCAGATTTCGCGGTGCGTAACCCCAGGCTCCTCCTCCTCCTCTTTCTTATTCTTCTAAATATTCAATGTTTGAAGTTCATTTGTGTCCAGATTCTTGTTCGATTTCTCGTCCGTTCGTATATGGATCGATTTGGCTGTGAGAGAATTCGATGATTTTCTTCTCCCCGTAATAATAAGAAACTAAATGAAAATCGGTGCTCTGTTTTATCATCTTTGGTGGTGGCTGATTGATTAGTGCGTGTTCCTTCGGTCAGGGATGATCGATCAGTCGTAAGGAGAATAAGAAAGAAAAAAACACTCTAGCCGCGGTTGCTTCGCGCACACACTTCGCGTGTGCTTCTAGTTACTTTCCTTAAATCCTGTATGAGATATTATTGGTACTAGTTTAGTAACGGCGACTGGGAGATATTACAATGGTATTATTGAACTCCATTATCTTATCGTCAGTACTCTCCCAGTCTCCCCTCACCAGCCAAAAAAAAAACTCTCCCCTCGTGCAGAAGGTGTGAACATGAGGAATATGCTTTGAATTGTTCGGCCAGCGGCCAAGAAGTTTCTAGCTTTTTTTTATTTTGTTTTGCGAATTTAAGAAGTTTCTAGCTAGTAGGATTTTTAGCGGCCTGCTGCAAAAGCAAAATCTTTCTTGTTGTCCTGGCCCGTGGACGTCGCCCTACTCCTGTCTGTCCGTTTGTGCGTCGCATTGTTGGTCGTCTCATGCTGTACCTTCTGATTCTGTGATCAAATCCTGTGGGATTTTCAGTCGACGTGTCTGCTCCATATCCTCTCCTAGTCCCATCTCCTCTGAGAGAGATATGTTTGCATGTGACGGGTAGGGTTCTACCGAGTGGTACTGTACTTCCTTTTTTCACATCAAACAGAAACAGAAAAAATCATTACTGCAAAGTTCAAAAATGTGACTTGGTGTCTTTGTGGAATGGAGGTCAAATCCCAGCACCCAAAGGAGTGGTGCCCTTTACAGCCTTTTAAAGCCTAGGAAAAAGATATATTGTTGGACAAAAATGTAATCATCCATGATCTTTAGATATACTACTACTAGTACTAGAACAACCAGTACCGGTAAAGTTCAGATAGTGCTCTACTACTTTGTGCATTGAGGCTAAGAGAAAGCTGGCCTTTTTCATGCTATCAAGCTCCAGGCACGACACGTCGCCTTCCTTTGGACATTTCTTAGTGAACTTTATAGGTCTGAATTACATAATGATGAGGTAGCTTTGTCTCTTTAGCTTGCATTGCAAGAAGTAAGTGGATAATGGAGTGGTGCCCAAGGATGCGCACCTGGAAGCTCTGCATTACTCTGCTTAGTTTCCACAGGGAGTAACAACCGGAGCTTCTGTTTCTGCACTTGTGCTTGGGGTTTTTGTTTATGATTGCCCCTTCTAGAAATGGCTGCTGGTGGCCTTCCTTGGCCAATAAGGGATTGACTTGTATCCAGCTTGACTGAGTTGGGGTTCTGTTTGTGTGTCCCTTTCAGCTAGGTGGATTTGTACTGTAAGTCGTCCACTTTCTATGTGATGGTGACTATGTTATTTATGCAATTAGAGTTGTTTGCAGAGTTGAAACTAGGTGAATATTCATGTAACCTAGCAGCATCTTTTATAACGGTTATGCAGTACCCTGCGTTAATATCAGGCTTGCTTCTTATCTAATATATTTCGGTTTTTGGGTAATCTGCAGATGGAAAGAGTTGTTGAGAACACAGTGCTACTCGATTTCGAGAGTTGGCACAATTTTTCCCCAGCTATCCGATCAGGGGATTGGTCTGACATTGGTGGCCGTGAATACATGGAAGATACGCATGTCTGCATCCCCAACCTAGCAAAGAGTTTTGGTTATAAGACTGCAGATGATGAAGTTATTTCTTTCTATGGGGTAATTGTTTATCTACTCTACCATTTCCATTCTTCAATTTCTAAAACATGGCTATGTAATAGTAAAATGTTCACCATTGTCTTCTTTATGTGTAATTAACTTCCTTCTGTAGCAATAGTATTTAGATAGTTCTTCATCCTAGTCAGAAGGATCATGAAATATTGTATTTTCGAATTTCTAACGTCGTCCTGTCCTTACAATTCTCAGGTATTTGATGGACATGGTGGAAAAGATGCTGCACAGTATGTTCGTGACAACTTGCCACGGGTCATCGTGGAAGATGCTGCTTTTCCTCTTGAGCTTGAGAAGGTAGTCAGGAGGTCGTTTGTGCAAACTGATAGTCAGTTTGCAGAGAAGTGCTCTATCCACGATGGACTTTCGTCTGGAACAACTGCGCTTACAGCAATGATTTTTGGAAGGTACTATTTCTGTCACATGCACATCCAGGCTCTCTCAGTTAACCTTATCATTTCATTGATGATAGAACATTATAGTTAATGCAGCAGTGTACTGGAGTTTGACAGTAGGTAAACTTGTTCCTTGGCATTTTAAGTATGTACTAGTAGCAGGTCTCTTCAGTCTTAGTACAGTTTTTCACTGTGTTCCCAATGCGTCATTTAGTATCATTTGAACTTAGGCTTCGTACTTTCTACTGCAGATTTCTTTTTTACCATTAGATTCCAAGTTATCAGAAATGCTAATTACACACATTTCTTGTGCAGATCTCTTCTTGTGGCTAATGCTGGTGATTGCCGGGCAGTCCTTTCCCGGCGCGGTATTGCAGTTGAAATGTCCAACGACCACAGAACCTGCTCTCTCCATGAAAGAAAACGCGTCGAATCACTAGGCGGATACGTCGACGACGGCTATCTGAATGGCCAGCTTGCGGTCACCAGAGCGCTCGGCGACTGGCATCTTGACGGCCTGAAGGAGACGGGCGAGCCGGGTGGCCCGCTGAGCGCAGAGCCGGAGCTTAAGATGATCACGCTGACTAAGGACGATGAGTTCTTGATCATTGGCAGCGACGGCATCTGGGACTACTTCTCGAACCAGAACTCTGTGGACTTCGCACGGCAGCGGCTCCAGGAGCACAACGACCTGCGGCGGTGCTGCAGGCAGATCGTGGAGGAGGCGATCAGACGGGGCGCTACGGACAACTTGACGGCGGTGATGGTCTCCTTCCACCAGGAAGCCCCGCCGCAGATCAGAGTGGCCAGCAGGGGCAGGGTCGAGCGGAGCATCTCTGCTGAGGGGTTCAATAACCTCAGGGTGCTCCTGGAAGGCCAGTGATGGTGGCGGCGCGCCATTGTTGCCGCCTCTTCTTGTCGGTGTTTGTTCTACATTGTTGAGTGTTAACTGTACGTAGCGATTTGCGGGTCCTGCTGCTGCTTGTCTGTCCATTGATTGATCGTCGACATGCAAATGGCTATTGTTGCCCGAGAATAAACCGATGAACCCTGAAGATCTCACCTGTAAATAATTTGAGAGGTCGGTAAGGGTGGTAGTAGCGTGCATCCAGGGGGCTTTGAGGCTCAATATGTGATGTTTTTTTGCCCCCATTCTTTTCTCCTGTAAGAGAAACACTGTTCTGGTATTATCAATCAATGTAACTGGAGTTGATCACTACCGATATATGTTCTTGCTCATTTTGCCTGTAGTACTTATTCAGGTTTTCAATTAACTGTAATGCAGTAGCGAGGCTGATAGCGAACAGAACAAGCAGGAAAAAGGAAACCTGCAGGTAATATGAAACTTACAGGTTATAATACCATCCAAATCAATTGATCTGAAACTTACAACTATATGGCTTGATGGGAGCGGTGGATCATGAATAGCATTAGACTGTTAAAATGTTGAGCAGTCTAGCATGATTGCACAAGAAAAGTTAACTAACATATTTAGCCTATAACAATTATCAATTATTGATCACATCATTTCCAACTAACACTAAATCCCAGAGTAAGTCAACCAAACTGAAATAAAACAACATTATCGATAATAATAATAATCATTATAATGTTGGCAGCAGCACTTGTGTGTACCATCAGCACAGGAACATTGGTTGTTGCTACTGGCATACCTCAAGATTATTCGAAACAGAGACATACCTCCAGTAAATAAATTCCTTTGATATATAATTAGGTTCACAGTGCACCAAAAACTCACTCGTCGCCCACTAGGTTGTCCCATAGGATGGAAACCACAACTACATGTTACTGATGATACAAATTATTTGTAGCTCTCTCAATTCTGCCGAACCAGACTGGCTGGTCTTCAGTCTATCTTCCACCGATCACCTATTTGTGTCCGCTCTAATTTGCTTCAATTCAAGGGTTTTGATGTGATGCTCCGTCAGATACCGGGTGAACGGGATAAAGGAACTGACTGTCCTGTTCCTGTGGTCAGCCTCTTCGTTGTTGACATAGAGGGCGACCGCCCCAAGTGCTTCTTCTTCATGTTGACCTCAACCAGCCAGGAGCGGTCTCTCTCGTTCAACTGGAAGTAGATAGCATCGGAGTTAGCCAAGCTGAGGAGAGGAAACTGTGGCAGGGTCAGACATGGAAGACGCTTGTCAGAGCCAAGAGCAGCATAGACGTCCGTGCCGTGTATGACGGCGACATTCTCCCATCGCATCTTCTTGAAGCTCGTCAGAGTCCATACCTTGATGGTCAAATCATCAGAGCTACGAGAACTCTGGGGATGCACACTGATGAGCTTGATTTTTTAAATAGAAGGCCCTCCGGCCCAGCTTTATATATAAAGCCACACTCATGGTAACGTACGATACAACTCCACACCCACACGAGAAACCAAAGTTCTAACGCAAGACAACACATCAAGCTCCCAGCAATGCACATCATGACATGACAAAGCACACACACCCCGGACCCCTCGCAAGCCTCAAAGGTCTCCGTAGATGATCAAGGTCGAGATGTCGTCCTCATGTCCCCTCAGACCGCGTCCGAGCGTAGAGCCGCCTGACGTTGCCAACCGCCAAGTCCAGCAAGTCCCTGTCCCTCGGTCTGACCAGTACCCTCCAAGCCGGGTTGCCGATCAGCTTTCCCTCAATCGCTAACTTATTACGTATGTTCCAAAGCGTCCAGCATTGAGATTCGCAAACGTGAACCAGGCCAGCCTACGGAGGGGGTTAGACAAGCCCTGAGCGAGTGCGATGAAATCCCCTGCCCCTGCCGGTTCCAGTCGCACACAAGAAGCTCCCTCACCCCAGCCCACATAAGTCTTGCGGGTGGGCAGGTGAAGAAGATGTGGTTACAGTCCTCCCAGGCACCGCAAAGCGCACACTTCCCATTGGAAGGACCATGCCGCTTAAGCAGCTGCTCTCCCGAGGGCAGCCGCCCACGAATCAGTTGCCAGAGGAACACCTTAATCTTAGGTGGTACTCTGGTTCTCCAAACCTCCTTGAAAGACGCAGTCGCCGCCCTTGCGCCAACTTGGCATAGACAGAGCTAGTGGAGTAGATGCCTGACGGCTCCAAGGCCCAGGAGACCTCGTTGTCTTCCAAGCTAGTCGGAAGTCCCTGTACCTCCCTGCACAGGTTGTCCCACTCCACCGTCTCGGCGAGGCCAAATTGTCGCCTGAAGCGGAGGCGCCATTCCCCTGGCACCCCATCGAGCACCCTTGCTCCATCGACGGTGATGAACGGTGACTCACAACAGCTGAAGAGTCTGGGAAATCTCGCCCTGAGTGGTCCGTTGCCAGTCCACCAGTCCGTCCAAAAATAGGTCCTTCTCCCATTTCGAACCGAATGTTTGGCCCCAAGCTTGAAATGTCATTTAACCTTTTGTATCGCATTCCAGAACTGTGAGCCATGAGTTGGGACCTCTCCCGCATAGAGATCCCTGCCCCGCAAGTACTTCGCCCTAATCAGGTCTGCCCATAGAGCTTCCGCTCCGTGGTAGAGCTTCCAAATCCATTTCACCATTAGGGCGATATTCACGGATTTGGTGTTCATAACCCCTAGGCCCCCCAGCACTTTGGGTTTGCACACCGTGGCCCAGTCCACCATGTGGTACTTGCGTTTATCCCCCACGCCCTCCCAAAAGAAGCGTGAGCGCGGTCTGTCCATAGCTTTGTGTGTGCCGTCATGAAGCAAGTACATGCTCATAGCGAACAGCGGCAGACTAGACAGGCACGAGTTGGTAAGCTCTAGGCGCCCAGCCGCCCCGAGATACAACCCCTGCCATGGCTCGACCCTACTAGCCACGACCTCCGGGAGGAAGCCCCAGTCCGCTACCCTAAGCGGTTTATCGCTAATGGGTAGCCCCAGATATTTAATCGGGAACTTGCCCAGGCGACAGTTGAGGAGGTTGGCCACCCGTTGTTGGGCTGTCCTGGAGACCCCCATGACCACTACCTCGCTCTTGTCGAAGTTGATCTTCAGACCCGACATGTTTTCAAAACAAAGAAGCAGGGTCTTCAGATTCGCAATGCCCACCCCTGTGGGTTCCACCAAGATCATGGTGTCGTCCGCATACTGCAGTTGTGTCACCCCCCCTGGGATAAGATGTGACACCAGCCTCTTGACATGCCCAGCGGAATTGGCCTTGGTGATGATCGCCGCCAGGCCATCCACCAAGAAATCAAAGAGAATCGGCGAGAGTGGGTCTCCCTGTCTCACTCCGCGCTTGTTCCGGAAGAAATGCCCTATTTCCCCGTAAACATTGATCGCAGTTTGGCCCCCCTTGACCAACTGCATCAAGAGATGAACCATCATCGCAAAGAACCCCTTCCTCAGTAGAATCTCCTGCAGAAAGTCCCAGTTGACCCTGTCATAGGCCTTCTCAAAGTCAAGCTTCAGGAGCAAACCCTTTTGCTTCCTGACGTGTAACTCGTGCACAATCTCATGTAAGGCAAGAGCCCCCTCGTGTAGGCAGCGCCCTCTGATGAAAGCGGACTGGCAACAATCTATAACCCTATGCGCCACCGGAGCTAGCCTAGAAGCGTATGCCTTAGCCAGAAATTTAAAAATGACATTGATGAGCGTAATCAGCCTAAACTGTCTGATGTTATCTGCCCCTTTCACTTTGGGAATCAGGGTGATGATCCCGTAATTAAGACGCGCCACGTCAACCCTCCCTAGGGCAAAGTCATTGAGGATCTGAAGGATCGGTCCTCGAAGGGTTCCCCGGAACCTTTTGAAGAAGAGCACCGGGAGACCGTCTGGGCCCGGCGCCGAGTCTTGCTTCATGCCTGCTAGCAGCTCATCCAGCTCCTCCGCGGTGAAAGTCAGCTCGAGGTCCCGATTTTCCTCCGGCGACACCCTTTGGTTCCATCCCAAAGATTTGGTCCCAGGGCAAACCTCCTGGTCTCCCCCTTCGATCCCATGAGCCCCTGGTAAAACAGGTAGATGTGCTCCATAAGCTCCCGCTGCTCATGGACCTCCCCTTGGTCCGTGATCAGCTTGGGGATCGCGCACTTCCGCCGACGCCCATTCGCAATGGCATGGAAGTACGCCGTACACGAGTCCCCTTTAAGCGTCCATTGCACCCGACTCCGTTGGCGCCAATACTCCTCGTCTGCCCGGTCCAAGGCCGAAAGTTGGTCTTCCAGGTGGTACCTAAGCCCCAACGCCCCCAAGCAAGGCCTTGATTCCCATCGTGTGCACGCTGACCCAGACGAGCCCGAACCATGCCCCTCGTCTGCGATGAGCTTGATCACGGCGGTGCCGACGACGCACACGTGACGAGCTGGTTCGGGCTCGTCTGGGTCAGCGTGCACACGATGGGAATCAAGGCCTTCAGGCAACGGAACGTAACGCGGTGGCTGTGTATGGTTGTCGTCGAGGACGTCGACGAACAGCAGGCCGAGGTAGCAGTCGGCCCAGCACAGGTAGCGGCCACCGAAGGCGAGGACGGCGTCTGTCTTCCAGGAGCCTAACAGGATTGCTGGGGTGCCGTCACGACCATATATAAGGCATCTGCACTTTCTGAAGCTCCCAGCTCTGCTCGTCATCTTCATCAGGCGAATGGTGCAGCACGCAGAGCTCGCCGTTGTACTTGAGCTCCGCAACAGTGAACTTGCCGCCGCCACGGCACAACAGGCCGATGTCTTCGCTCCACATCTGCCGCTGCTGCTGCTTGTGGTACAGCGAGTACCACCGATCCACCTCTGGGTCAATGATGCCCCCGATGTCGCAGAGTGGGAGCCGCGTGAGCGACGGGGGCGTCTGATCTGAGCGGGAGGCCGTGTAGACGAAGTAGTCGATGGGGTAGTCGAATGAGAAGCCATAGCTGAGGGGGACAAACGCCTCGAAGAGAATGCAGTCGCCGTTGACCGTGATCACGGCCGGCTTGCGCAGCTTGGTCAGTTCTGGCCTCGACCCCTCCGGCCAGTGGAGGTGCAGACGGGATACCGCTGGAGTTTTGACGTCCTGTTACGGCGTGAGGACTTCCCGGTCGGCGGCGGACGGCGACGCCCAGGGGAGGTTTCCATGTCGCACGACATCGGCGGTAACTGGGAACCAGGGTTTTTTTTTTGTTCGTTGAATGTTATGCCAGTGCTTAGCCGTCAGATATTGGGGTAAATCAGCACCTCCCAAACCCTCGGATCTCAGCTAACTGTGAGACCTAGACTTTGAGAAGAAATGGAGAATGCAACACCGAACCTTTACATTTATTTTATGTGTGTTCGATATTTTTGTGTGATCTGTAAAACTTGCGAAAATGTTGCAACCTTTTTTTTTGCAAATTAATGTTGCAACATTTCCAACATGTCCCGGTAGTAACTAAGCCGACGTATGCAAGAAATCCACATTGACCATCTGCAACATAAAAAACCAGCGCAAACAATATCCTAGAGGCATGTTTGCAGCATTGTAGAAAGTCTTTATATCGTACGACTAGAAATTATTGCATAATTTTACTCGTGCTTACTCAACAAAAATGATAGACACTTGTAGTATTTCAAAAACACCTTTTGCTATTCTATTTTTTCCCCAAAAACACTGGCCTCTAACTTGGAGGCACCAACCTCATTGTCCTTGACTCTCCGATGGAACTGGCTCGCCGAAGCATCAGGTGCTACCAAATGTGGCGTGATGACTTGACGTGTAGAATCTCCTCCAACACATCAACTGGTGGAAGTAGCGGTGGTAGGGGTTGGCGCGCGAGTTAGCTCCGGCGATCCCGGTGGTGCGGCTCGACCTCCCTTTGCACCCTCAACAACGACCTATCCCACAATGGCCATTCCGACCACTTGCACTCCACACCCTTCGCAACAACGTCACCGCTGCCGGCGCTCTGTTTGCATCGCGTCCACGGAAGGACAAGAGAGAGGTGGGAAAATAAAAGATGTCCACGACCAAGCCAAGAGGATATCGAAGCATTTCTATTAAAATTATACATATGAAAACTTGTTTCCCCATCCCTCCGAAAAAGTAAGTGTACATATGTATATCGAAATACCCATCTCGTGTGCCCTTACGAGATAGACAACCTTTACAGTTGCCCGCATCCAAGACCTTGAAGCACCCTAGCATATTTTTTAAAACATATCTTATAAAAAAAAATTTACTCTACCATATATTTAAAACATCTCTACTTTTTTACATATTTTCCCTAAAACCATCCTTCATAATCAAATTTGAGAAAATATACTTGTATCCTGTTGCGCAAAACCACCCAAGTTGCGCGTAGTCCACCGCCTCCTCCTTGGTGTGTGCAACCGCTTGTCTGTATGACCTTACTAATACCGCTCTCCCCTCTCTTCCACCAACATTCAAAAGAGCCACTAATTCAGACATTTTCTTTTTAACTTTATTTTGTAATCGTTAGAGATATTTTCGTATCTTTATCATTTACTATTTGGTTCTATAAACATATCATGGTATTAATTGTAAAAAAAAAAGCTATTCCAATTCGTCTACACTCCAATTTGTGCTGTACAAAGAAAAAGGAACAACATATAAGAATATAAAAAGTGCATTATAAGAGATCTATGAAAGAAAGCAGTCATCTTTAAATACACAGAATGTTTTACAGACCATCCTTGTAGTACTCCAAGAAATGGATTTTTAATGAAGTGTACTGTAGTTAGAGTTTACCTCACCTCCTGCACTGAAACTGAAAGACCCCTCCCTGTCGCTTCTGGGAAACACGGATCTGATCCTGCCCTTCCCTTCCCCTTGACACAAGCGCCGCCGCGCCGGCGAGAAAGGAGGAGGCCGGCCGCCGGCCTCCAGTGCCCCCTCCCTCCCCCATCTGGCGACTCACTGCGCGCGCCAGCACCGCAGTGCGGACTGCGGATGATTCTCTGATGAACTGAAGTATCAGGTAGTCCCAGCGGCGAGCCACGACCCCCAAGAAACCAACCCCGGGGCCGGCGCTAATGGCGCCCGCGCTGCGGCTGCTGGCCCTCTCTCTCCTGCTCCTCCTCCTCGCCGCCGCCGCGCCGGCGCCATCTGCGGCGGCGGAGGAGGAGTTCACGGAGGAGCTGCTCCTGCGGCCGCTGCCCGACCGCAAGGCGCTGGCCCACTTCCACTTCCGCTCCTCCACGCCCGCGCCCGGCCGCCACCACCACCTCTTCCCCAAGGCCATCTCCCACCTGGTGCGTACTCCCCCTCAAGCCTCAAACGCACATCTCCGGCCACCGCTCCTAGGGTTCCTGTTCTAATTGCCCTGCGCTGGGCTGCGTTGCGTTATGTTTAATTTAATTGTCCGGCAAAAGAATGGACGGGATACACAAATCAATCAAGCGATTTAAACCCATCATGTAGCTCTGCTGAACCTGAATTTGATCTTGTCCAACAACTGCTGCTATGTACAACGAATCTACTGCAAAAGATGGTGCGTATTAGCTTCTGCAGCAGATCCATTGTACACTAGTTGAGGCTAGATGGGGATCTTGACTGCTATATGCACCATCTCGGCGAATCCCCATACCTTATCGTAGTCCAGTCTAATGCCGGAGCTACTACTAATTAACACCATGCCCTGTTGTAAACCAGGTCCAGAAGTTCCATATCAGCGAACTGGAGCTATCGTTCACGCAGGGGAGGTGGAACTACGAGACGTGGGGCGGACATGATCCGCTGTCAACAAACACAAAGCCCCCCGGTGTGGAGCTATGGGCGGTCTTCGACCTTCCTCTCTCCGAGATTGATGGCACATGGAAGAACCTCACGCACGCGCTGTCAGGCCTGTTCTGCGCGTCCATCAACTTCCTAGAGTCTTCCACCGCCTTCTCGGCTCCTCGCTGGGGATTCAAATCGAATGAAGGCAACCTCCGATACGGTGCCTTGCCTCGTGAAGCTGTCTGCACCGAGAACCTCACACCTTGGCTGAAGCTTCTTCCGTGCCGTGACAAGGCTGGCATTGCCTCTTTGCTGTACAGGCCTTCGATTTATAAAGGGTACTACCATTCACAGAAGCTCAAGCTAACAACGTCCAAGACAGGAGGCATTGTTCTTGATCAGTCACTGACGGTTGTGCTGCAACCAAATACGGCTAGGGGTAAGCAGCTACATTCTGCTGATGGAAAACCTCAGCCTAGCTGGTCCTTGGAGCATCTGTTCAACAGGAAATTGTCCGGGAAATGTCTCGTTTCTAAATCCAGCAGGATATTTGTAGAGATTGAGAAAGGCATACTTGCCGAATCGGGGCCAGAAGTTTCTTGGAGCAATGAATTCTTTGAACTTTCCACCGCCCCTGACAGGGTGCTCAAAGAATTGGATCACTTGGACGTCCAATCATCGTCATTATATGAATATGATCTTGGTAACTACAATGATGATAAGCCTTTGGATGTGGGCATAACTTGGAAGCTTCCCCTCATATGGTCTTGCTCCCCCGCACCATATTATGCAAGAAGATTTCTTATGGGCAGTGGAAACGAAAGAGGGTCTATTGCTCTGTCATTTCTATCCACTGATTTACACAAGCAGTTGGGTGGCAGCTCAAATGATTGTTCATTAAAGGCTGTAGTTCTCCAGGTTTTTCCATGGTATGTTAAGGTCTTTTATCATAGCCTACAAATTTTCATTGACGGGAGCAGCAAGGCTATACCAGAAGTACTTGAAATGATCCATGTCACTCCTTCAGAAGACAAACTTTCGCCTGGAACGCTGGAGATGCTGCTAAGATTTCCTTGCGGCATGCAATCAGCTACCTTGATATTGGACTTTGACAAGGTCTGCTCTGATGCTTAATTGCCTGAATATGTCATCCTTTTGGTTAGGAAATGAATTTTTTCCTGGCATTTTACTATTGGACATGTCTTTTTTTTTTCTGCCCATTGTGCATTCTCCATTTTGTGTTATATTCATTTTATTTGTTTATGGCAATCTTACATGAGTATATGTATTTTCAGGGATTCCTACACATAGATGAATACCCTCCTGATGCTAATCAAGGATTTGATATTCCATCAGCGTTGGTTAGCTTTCCTGAGTTTAATTCTAGCAGAAGATATCCCGAAACAGATCCAATGTTTGTATCACCTTTGCTAGAAAATTTTAAGGTAAATATAGGATTCTAGTACCTTGTGGATTTTCGATATTCTGCTTTGATTTTCTCATTGCAATGTTATTGTGTGCTGCAGGAAGAAAATGTTGTGAAATCATACACAGAAGTGCTGCTTGTTCCCTTGACAACTCCTGATTTCAGCATGCCGTATAATGTTATCACCTTCACTTGCACTGTCCTGGCTCTGTACTTCGGGTCACTACTTAATGCTTTGAGACGAAGAATTGGTGAGGAAGAGAGCAAGTTGAAAAAAGCAGGTAATTATGTACTTGGTTCATGTCTTTATTTTTCTGTGATGCCATTACAAAGTAGCAATTTGCTCGCTTTAATCTTCATATGATGAGGTAGTTGATGATTTCCCTTCATCTGGGTATGAAATGTGAAGTTAGTTGCTCTATTTAGACAGTAGCCATTATGGAGTGGTTGATGATACATGTTTTTCCTTCAAAACTAATTGAGTTCAAATGTGAAAATAGGTCTGAGCTGTTTTGTGTGCTAGGATTGCTCACACTATTAACTGCAAAAAATAATAATTGATATGATCATTAGTTATCAGTATCACAATAACATAGAACCCATTGATTTCCTCGTGTTACATACATGGTAGCCTTGTTTCCAAGCGAACAGTTTTTCTACATTAACATGAACCAGAAAGAAGGTGTGCATTAACATGAGCCAGAAATAAGGTGTGCTCGGATCGGATTATAGTCAACAATTGTTAGTTCTACTTGCAAGCTGAATCAGACTACACCGCAACTTTTTTCTTGTCTTAAGTTAACAGTGTGTAATGGGGTTTTCCATTTCAGTTCTACTTTATGGTTTGTACAATGATGGAGCATAAGAAATAAACTATGTTGATGAATTGATTGATAAGGGTTTGATGGACTGGCCAAAAATAGAGAATTCTTAGTTTGAATAAAGTTTGGTTTTACATGTTTGGGGATGGTATACTCCTTTAACAAATATATGTTCTTATGGACACTAGGTTGTCTGCAAGATATAATGTCGATTATTTAATTTAGGAATATATTACTTAGCAAACAGCTATAAAATTACACTGTTATCGTATATTTGGTTTTGTTTGTTTTGTCTGACTGTGTGTGATGTTAGAGTTGAGTTCAGTATAGCCCTGCACTACCCAGAGCAAGTAACTTTCCAGTACAGTTTCGTAGGATTTTACATCATCAAAGTTGCAAGGCTCGGTTAGATTTAGCAGAGTTATCATGTTTTTGCATATAATTGCAATTGTATTTGCTGATCTGAACAGTTCCTGTTTCCACTAATAACACATGAACATGAACAAATTAGATAGAGTTACAGTAGTTTATCTAGACAATATTTATAATTGTTATATGTTTATGTTATGGCATTGATCCATCCACCTAGTTGCTTCTAAAACTGGAACACTAAAACAGATTTTTGCCGACACAATAATGGCACTGAAACTTACTGTACCGACCTTGCACATTTTGTGTGCGTGAGCAACTTCATCCTTCGATCTTTATTCTTGTAGCACGTCTAAGTGGCTATTTCAACATTACATGTTAGTATTGACTTCTCAAATTTTATAAATGTTCTAACTAATCTCAATTCTGTAACAGCTTCAAGGCCTGCACTCATTCCTATGTTGATAGCTAGGCTAAGGGGTCAGAAGGCCGATCCATCAAACTCAGAATCCTCGCCTGTATCTCCAGCAGGGCTAAAACTACTACTAAAGGTTGCGTTCGTCGCGGTAGTAGCTGTTGCATTTCACTATCTGTCAAACAGTTGAGAACATTTTTGAGCTAGTTATAGACCACGGTGATATATTTTGTGTGATCTTTTGTAGCCTATGGTATACCTGTAGAGGTGCTTGCATACCGATCATCTTTTTTGTTTCACTCTGGATTCTTAACTTTCCTCCCAATGCAGCTTGTACATCTTCTCTTTTTACAATAAGATGTAGTACTTCATAGCTAGCAAATATGCTTACATCATTCACCAAATTTGGAGCCAGAAAATTTAGGAGAATCTTGAAGCCACTAGCAGGTTCTTGTCTCTTGGCCAGTGCTTGTAGATGACGAAATCCTTCGACGCATGATAGCAGGTTCTCATATATTACCGCCGATGGGCCTCATAATTGCCCTCTGTCATGCATGGTGACCACATGTAATCAATCCGATTGAACTGCCAGACGATTGCACCTGATTGAGAAGGCCAGATGAATAGGACTCTGCTGGAGCAACATACATCCAACTTTTGTGTCTTCAGGTAGTTTGCTAGAGATGCTCTAATCACCACAGCGTGGGATGCCTTAGGGAAGATTTGAGGCACAGTTTTGCCTAATTTTCTGTAAAATGGAATATTCTATGATTATCGAAGTAACTGAAGTTTTATCAGGCAGCACTGTGGTGCAGTGTTAAACCTGGTATCGATAAAGGCAAGCAGAAGCTTGAACATGATCTGCTGGGACTCAGTGCTCATGCCAAAATACCAGTTAACACAAGATCTCTTAAAATGAAACAGAGAGAACATCACTACTTTTATTTCAGCTAAAGAAATAACACAACTAATCCCATTAATGTTGGCAGCGATATTACACCGTCAGAACATGCGTACCCGGTTTCAATTAGCATTGCCATTCCGGGCTGGGTCATATATGTGACAAATTGACATGGTCAGTTTTAAAGGGTGGGATGTACAGTCCGTCCCCACTATAGCTAAATAATAACATGATACTTCCCTCGCGGGGAGAACAACAGGCTACAAGCATACAGCAAACATGATTCTACTCCAAAAAAAGACACTGCCAGTAGTCAGATTCTCCATATGCTACTAGGTGCTACTTAAGGTCGTCGCATCTTCACATTCAGTGGTATCTCCTTGTAAGAGACAGCCTTTGCTGCTCCCCGCATGGAAGACCTTCTACCAGTCACCTCCACTGAAGACCTCCCTGCCGCCTGCTCTTCAGGAGGTTCCGTCGAAGGACGGCGAGCATTCTGTTTCCCCGTTTCACTCTGCTCGGTAGAGATTTTTGAACTGGAAGGAGGTAAAGGGGCAACAATATCCTCTTGCGCCGTCTCAAGAGTGCCCTCTGTGACCTCACAAGATACTGGGTTTGATCTTGACGATTTTTGCCTTTTAGATTTTCTGCAGATGTTTATGCCAACCATGGTTATCATGTTCTGTTCAGAAAGCACGTGCATCGGTCGAAGCCTCAAAGGCACATAGAGGTGATCAGGCAGAGATTTTACCTCATGTCTTCATGATGCGGTGGTTCGCTGGAAGTTGAGTGAAGTTTGGCAGTAATGCCCTCCTCTATGTTTGAGTCTTTCTGACCTTCAGATGGTTCCAGCTTCCGCTTACTGGCAACCCTACACACAGACATCCGGAGTCAACTCGATATTGGTTGGGTAGGTTGCGCTACGTACTATTGAGTGCATCTCAAATATCACTATGATGATGGGTCATACCTCCTGTTTGCTCTCTTCTCGGGTGGGACTGGATGCTTAATATTATATTGTGGAGATGCTGAAAAGGAATTGCAGTTACAGTAAGATTTATTTCTTATTTCAATACAAAGATTAAGAATACTAAAAGGATACAGTTAGCTAGTAGTTTGGCCACTGTTGTTCGGATTTGAAATATTGAACTTACAGCACAACAAAGTTGTACATGTGAGCATCGACAAACAAATGTACTTTCTATTTAAATTTTCCTGCATACTACGAAATTCTTCCATTCAAAACTGACGTAAACGTGAAGTTTTAGATGCGCATACTATGCTTGAATCCTCGAAACTGACGTAAACATGAAGTTTTGGACCGACAAACAAATGCAGGATCGCAGTAATTAAGAGTCTAAGATGAGCACAATACATCAGCAAAGTCTTTGAAGGGTAGATAAAGACAGATAATTTACACTGAGTTTCCGGTAAATTGTTTGGGCTGGCATCCATGGCCTTATCGTCATTTTGATGTGCCTCGAGGTCCCCGACTGCAGCAACCCTTGAATCTACTTCTTGTGTGCCCTCCTAGTAGCAATGTAGGAAACAAGTAAACTTGTAATAAGGATTAAGACTCCTACATGAGTAGACATGTTGATCAAATACTGAAAAACTGTACTGCATACCTCCACAATCACTTCTTGTTCTGGTTGCTTATTCATCTCATTTTGATTTTCCTGACACAATCATACAATCAGGCTATGAGACGTTAAAACTCAAGCTACAACATCATTAACTACAAGCTGAGTCTAAGAGTGGAACCAATTTACATTGAGTACTGAAGTTTTTACTTTATGCCCTGCTGTGTTGCCTTGTGTTGCCCCCTGCTGCACATTATATCAAAAAAATATAACAAGGAATGAGAATTACCCTGTTGAAGCTTAACCGTTGGAAGTTGGAACAAAAAACAGAAATGCAATAGCAATATTTTACCATGTCGTTTGCATTGTTTAGTTCTGGAACACTAAAACTAGAAGATGAAGGGACATCAGTGTCCATATGCAAGGTCTCACAAGAGACTTCTGACATTTCATAAGATCCTGGGTTCAGTCTAGAAGACCTTCTGCGTAGCGTGTTTCTGATCACATATGCAAAACAGTGATCAGCCTTGAATCAGATAGTACTGCAGCATGAACACATTTTTCTAAGCAAATACTACCTCTGATCCTCATGCTGCGATGATTCAGGGGGTTGCATATCAGGCTTGTAGCTCGGCTGAACTGTGGTGGTGTCTTTTGTACCTTCGCATGATTCTGACTTTCGTTTACTTGTGCGCCGACTCACTGATGTCCTGAATGAATAGAAATTCGTTTGGGTAAATAAGGCTATCAGTTGCCATCGCTTCTAAGGATTAGTAAACAGTCAACAATACCTCTTATTTGTTTTAGCCGGTAGTGCTTCCTCAAGGACTGTACTACATGGTATAGAGGCTGTGAAGAAATTGACAGGAAAATGATACTGGGGATTATATAAGTGCACAACTTGAGGTAAATTAGAAATGAATAATATATATAACTAGGGCAATTTGGATCCATAAAATGCAATTGTTGTAAAAAAATATAAGAAAGGAAGAAGAGTGAGGTTTACGTTGTGTCTCAACTGAGTGGTGCACATCAGCACTGGTGGCCTTACTATCAGCTTGATGAGCCTCAACTGCAGCAAGTTCAAATGGAGCAGCGTCTACCTCCTCCTTAATAATTCAATTAAGAGATCTTAGAATTATGGATGAAAATGGTGAACCATTTAATTTGAGAATTGTGCCAGCTACCTGTGAAGTAACTTGTTTCTGCAGCTGGTCGTTAGCAGTGCTACTCTTTCGCTGCAATTAGTGAAGGTTGGAAAGGAAATAATAAATTTGTCTGTAACAAGAGGAAATTCAGTTAAGCCATGTCTTACAATCTTACTTTACCTCGAGCCCTGAACCCTTTAATTTACACACTATTGCTGCACATGCAAGCTCATGCTGCAGTACCTTTAGCTGCAATGTACATCCACAAATAATTCCCCAAATCAGTAACCTAGATGCTGATGAGTAAAGACAGTTGAAAATCAGAAAAGGAGAAGAAGCAGTGGCAGCTTACTCGATCTTTCGCGTGATTCAGTTCCTGCAGAGAAGCACAAAACCCATAGATAGATCAGAAAGTGGCTACACCAACACTACAAAACAAAGTGACTATGTGTTGTGCTTTCGTTGGTAAATACAAAGTAAAGATGTCCATTATTTTCTCAACGTTCTCTCTTCGAACTTAGTTCAATTCAATGCATATAGAACAGCAGTTCTCTTTGATTCTCGTTCACAGGTGTAATTGAAACGGTAAGCATGTGACTGCTTGGTTTGGCAACTCAGCTAGTTCCACTAGATTTTGTCGTAGTAACAGCTAAAGCTATGTATCAAAGAATGGAGATGACGAGAAATAGACGAACCGCAGTGATCTGAGAATTGGCCCGCGCAAGGTTCAGGTTCTGCTGGCGCGACGTGTTGAGCGCGGAGCGGAACTTGTTCATCTCGATGCTGCTCTTCTCAATGAACTTGCTGCGGACAAGGCATCAAAATCAGAAACTAGGTTAGTGCTTGAGAAACATCAGACACAGCCCCTTTTTGGTAGGAGCAAGGAGGGGCAAGGCACACGTACGTTCTCTGGGCAAGCAGCTGGTCTTTCTGGGCGAGCAGCTGGACCAGCCTGGCGTTCTCCTGCGCGAGCGAGCGAGGGAATCCGTCGTAGGAGTCAGCACGGAGATCGGAACGGGCAGCTGCATAGGTTGTAAGGGAGGGTGCTGTTTTGCGTGGGTGGGGGGCGGGATTACCTTGAGGACATCGCCGACGCTGACGGATCTGGGAGGGTTGGGCCTCCCGGTGTTGGTGATGTCGGCCAGCGCGACGGGCTTCCCCGGCGACGGGAGGCTGGCGCTAGGGTTTGGCTTCTGCTTCGGCTTCGGGTTCAGGCCACCGAGCGCCGCTCCTGGTTAGGTGGGGGAGCTGAGCATTAGATGGTGCGCCACGAGAGGTGCTCGCTGTGGAATTTAGGGAGTTGCGGGTGAGAGAGGAGCTTTACCGGCAGCGGCGGCCATGGCGGAGGGTGGCCGGCGCGGAACCAGAAGATGAACGCGGGTCCGGGCACGAGCGGGGAGCTGCCCACCGGCGAGGGTGCGAGGAGATCAGGCGGCGCGCGGCCGCGCCGGCCAGGTGGAGGCGCGCCGGAGTTGGATTTGGGAGGAGCGGCGCGGAGGGGATGGGAAGAGGAAAAATGGGGACTCGCCGGGTCGCAACCGGAATTCGAATTTTGGGGAATGATACTTTTTTTTTCTTTATCTTGGCGAATACCGAGGGTCGAGAGATCTCCTATACACCGGGCCGGGCCGCCAGAAGCGGATGCTTCACGGGCCGCTCCTTACGGCCCAGTAACATTTTTTTTCCAAGCGATCCAATAAGGGATCGATTTTCATTACCATCCCGATAACGGAAAACACAGGTTCAAAGGTAGCGAGAAGAGAAAGGGGGGATGGCCGCCTACTGCTAGCGTTCATAGAGGTTTTTAAGCCATATTACAGGACCAGAAACAAAACAAAAGCCAGGGGCATACATCTAAACAACTCCTCTCAGATCGAAGCAAAGCTACTCTAGGGAAATAGCAGGGGTAAATCCAACAGGTGGTCAGGCGCCATCCTCATCCGTATCCATTTCATCAGCATCAGGTTCTCCCCCTTGCCTTTGGATCGGCCGAGTGCCCCTCCTGGTAGATTGTCTCTATGTTAAAGTAGGTGTAGCAGCAGTAGCCAATCGGAGAAGACCATCCGCCCCAGCTCTGATATTTTCTGCATCAGAAGGATTATGGAGACCTGCCCAGTAATTCATAAAGACAGAAGAGAAACTAATTAGCTCGTTAGGAGTTTTGATGAGCTTTTTTTCTCAAAACAGGCTCTATTTCTCAACTTCCAAATGGCCCAACAAATAGCTGCAAGCCCGGCAATTTGGGTGTTTCTACTAGGCGAAACGTATCTGGAGAACCGCCATAAGAACTGAGTGAAGCTCCTAGCCCTATCAGATGCTCCAGTAGCCATGCCCACAGTACTCCAAACATATTTAGTTGCTACACACTCAAAGAAAAGGTGAGGAATGGATTCATCTTTGTGGGAGAATTAGCAGGAAGCACTCCCAATCCATCTTCTCTTTAACATGTTATCTTTTGTAGCAATTGCATTATGTCAGATCAACCATAATCAAATTTTTATTTTCAAAGGATTTTTTCTTTTCCACAAGTGCGTGAAGGATCTATCAGCTCCATTTCTGCAAAGGTGGTTGTACATTAACTTCACAGAAAAATTCCATTCTTTGTCCATTTTCAAAAAGGTTTGTATCTTTACTGAGATATAAAAATTTGCCTTATAATGCCAAGGAGGCCATGAGTTTGAGCAAGCAGATCAGGAGATAAGTATCTTCTAAATGTGAAGTTCCATCCAAGAGCAGCAACACCAACAACTGTAATACTTTGCTCATTGCAGATATTGAAAATATCAGGAAAGGTATCTTTCAAAGGATTATGGCCACACCAGGTGAATGGACCGGCGCGAGTAGAGGGGGGTGAATAGGCGCTACTCAATTTTATGTCTTTTTCGGTTTTTAACAATGCGGAAGTAAAGGTGGTAACTTGAACGGTAAAGATGTTCCTAGTATGATGCAATGCAATACGGAAGGTAGAACAAGTAGTAGAACAAGGAAATGAACAAGTTTAAAGGAACGAGACAAGAGGGAGTACGTTGCGTTGAGGAGGTGTGACCATAAAGGTCCAACGGCCACACATGCCTCACCTTCTTCCTCAAGGAAACCCCACAAGGGAGTTCCCTTTTCTCCACTATCAAGGCTGATCAAGGCGGCTATTCCTTCACACAAGGTTGGGGCGCGCTCCTCCATAACAACGGAAGCTCCCAACACCCTATGGGACCAGCACAACACAAGCTAGCCTCCATAGGAGCACATCTCCAAGGGGTTCCACAAGAGGTACCCTAACTACAATATCCACAAAGGATTGGTGGTGATTGGTGGAAACTTCCTTGGCGGGATGATCGATCGGGGTCTCCTCCACCACTTCTCAAAGTATGAGCTTGATTGGTTGGATGAGGAGAGAGATCCTCAAGGTTTGAGCTCAGCGGCAATGGAGGAGAGAGAGTGTCAAGATCCTTAGACGAGCTGGGGAAGAAGACACCTTATTTATAGGGTAGTTTAAAGCCTCCAGAACAACTCATCCCGCCTGACCGGTACTACCGCCCTGGGGAGCGGTACTACCGCTTCCGTGTTACTGTTACCCCTCCAGACTGGGAAGACCCCGCATGATCGGTACTACCGGTCCTAGTACCGCTTGAAGTACCGTCAATGTGAAAAAGCTTACTGGATACCTTGTAGTACCCAGGCGGTACTAATGGCGGAACTTCCGTAATCTGAGAATAGAAACGGTACTTGACCGCTACTTCGAATGGTAGTACCGCGAATCACTCAATGAGTGACTTCGAGCGTTACTTCCGGTCAAAGTACCGTGTAGGTACCGTAAGGGATCGAGGGGAGTTTTTCTCAACGTGCGGTATCACCAGTGGCATTGGGAGCGGTAGTACCGGCTTTGTGGAAAAGCCGGTAGTGCAGCAACAAGTTCCAGCTGACGTGTACCTGATGCTGGAGGCGGTAGCGGTACTACCGCTCCCAGCACCGGTACTACCGGTCAGGTGGGATCCATGTGATCTCCTCAGCTCCATGAAACTCCTCCAGCTGTTATAATAGGACACACACACAAGTAACATAAAACCTATCACACTAAACTAGCTATGATCTTGGTCTTCCAAAACTCGAGTGGGTCATGAGTATATCGTGTACCTACACACATATGCGAGACTACACACACAGTGATGTTATATTTTAGTGTTATCACAAAACACTTATGGGATACTGTGCTCTTTCACCAGGCATCACACCAAAAACTAGTTAATTTCCCATCCCCAACTTGCATCCTTCTACCACACATATATAGATCCTTTACTTTATGCATATCAGTGCATAAGGAGGAGTCTCCAGGTCTACGGCCCAGTAACATAGATTTCTTTAGGTCGACTTTTTATTGTTTCTCTTGGTTCTATTTGTTAGTTTAAATTCTACCGTTCAATTACATACAAGGAATTATTGACGAAAGGTAGTGAACTATACTAATATGTGCGCTCAGTTTCCTTCTTCCGTTTTCTAAGGTTCTTTGTCCCTCCGCTTATATTTAACCTTTATAAATCAATATATTATTCGGAAATATGCGTGATTTTTTATCCTTTGAGCCCATGAACAATTTTCATAATTCGTGAGATACTCTTATTAAAACCCCAAAAAAATATTTTAAACAGAGCAGGAACTGTTTTTGTAAAATGATTTTTCTGAATCATCAATATTTCCTGAATACATGAATATTTTTTCTTCAAACCATGGATTTAATTAAACATGTGAGAATTTTCTGAATCCATCCACAAATGATTATATTTTCTACCCATTATTGATTTTTTAAACCTCGTGACTTTTCTTTCAAAAGGAACATTTAAAAAATGGACAATTATTAAAATACAGATACTTTTGAAGACATTAACATTTAAAAGAAACGTGGATCTTTTTAACTGAATGAAAAAAAATCGATCAGCTAATTACTTTGAACCACGTCAACACCTTTTAACCTGACGAAGAATTTTCAGATTGGCTAATTATTTTGAACCATGTGAACTTATTTTGACTGACGAATAACTTTTGGATCAACAAATTATTTTGGACCACGTGAACTTTTTTAATCCGATGATTTTTTTTTTGGATCGGTCAATTACTTTGAACAACCTGAACAAAATTTAACCCGACCAACAACTTTTGGATCGGTGAATTACTTTGAACCAAGTGAACATCTTTTAACTCAACAGATAATATTTTCAACGACAAATTATTTTGAACCACCTGAAAGTTTTTTTAACCCGACGAGCTATTTTCAGATCGGCGAATTATTTTGAAATGTTAACATCTTTTACACAATGAACAATTTTTGCATTAGCGAATGTTTTGAACCACATTAAATTTTTTACTCGCCGAACAATTTTTGGATCCACGAGTTATTTTGAACCACGTGAATATGTTTTAACCTAAAGAACGATTTTGGATCGGCAAATTTTTTTGAACCAAATGAATATTTTCTAAACCGACGAGCAATTTTTGTACTGGCAAATTACTTTCAAATACGTGAACACTTCTTTAACCTGACGAGCAATTTTTGTATCAGCCAATCATTTTGAAATACATGAACATTTTATAACCCAACGATCAATTTGTGGATTAGCAAAATATTTTAAACCACGTGAATATATTTTGAAGACATGAACGTAATTTTTTTACCATGACATTTTCTCAAACCTTGTGACGAACCGGTAAACATTTTTTTCAATGTGTAAAATGTATTTTTTCAAAACCTTGATCACTTTTGAAACCTGAATGAAAAACAAAGAAATAAGAAGAAAAAACATGGAAGAAAGTACAAAAAATAAAGATTAAAGACTAAAGAGCAAAAATAAGTGATCAATTTCAGAACAAAAAAGTTAGGTAGTGGGTGGGCTTAGAGTTCATGAACTAAAATCCAAAATGAAAATCTTCAAAAATAAAAATCTCTTCTCATCATACCTAACGATATGAAATTATGCCGCAATAAAAATTGTAATGAATCCCAATTAATTTTTTGGGTGGGTTGGTGCTTCTCCGTCCATTTTTTTTGTTTGTTTGAAGGATGTGCGTCCGTTTTCAACTAATGCGAACTATTGACATTCTCTCACCTACTAGAAAAGGTAGGAGTTGAAATATGGGTCTAGGGTTTTATGTTTGTGTTGATTTCATGTTAAGTTGATTAGGGTTGCTCTTCCTCCCCATTGATAGATTGTTTACTTCAAAATATGCCTACTCTTGTCATAGATGCTTGGCTAAGCAACGTTTTGATGTCTTTCAATTGTTTCTCACTTAAGATGTTGGAAATGGTATTGGGCTGCTTACTACTGGCCCCCATGATTTCATGTGATGGATGATATCTGCTTACCACACTAGGGTTTAACATGTACTTCTATATCTCCAAATCATGATCATGCATTAGATATGATCATCTTATTCCTCACTATCTTCTTTTTATTATCCTCATCTCTTATCACACTCATTCCTAGTTTTAGGGTTTTAGGATCAATACCCAGTTTGTGATGATCAAGGGTTTTGCTTCCTAAGGTATCACCAATGGAATATGGCTCTCACCTCCAGGATCAAGTGTTTACTCAAACAATTAGAGTAAAGCACTTTTCTTTTACTCCCTTGAATGGGCTATGGTTAGTACCAATGAGCTCTCTCACTCAACAAAAACTTAGATTATAGCCTAGGGTTGTACTCAAGAGATGATGATGTAATCATCTAGATATATGGATAGTTCTCTCTCTTCTCTAAGGTTTGGTGAAGATAGATTTGGATAGAGAAAAGTAGGATAGATAAGGGCTTGTGTTGATGTCCTTTTCATGAGTTTCAGATTTGAGTTGAAGATATATCATGAGGATCATGGTAGGAACATTAGTTTAGTTAAAGACATGGAAAAGATAAGTCAATAATGGTTTCTCCATTTTCTTGTCCTTTGACTTGTAGAGAAATAGGTTTACACATGTTGTTGCAATGAATACGATAGTATGATCACTTAGAAGATATGGTATTTGATCCTTAGGTCATGTGTTGTTGTATTAGTTTTAGTTCTATTTGATCTAACCCATAGATCGAATCACCTCTACCCAAAACAAGGTTTTAACAAACGTTAAATTGAAATTTATAGTGCTTGACCTGACGATCTACTTCAGTTCCATCAACTCAAGTGAAACTTCAGTTACCGTGACAAACTTTACTTAGAAGCGTGAAATTCTCCAGATTTTCTACGCATGAATGCAATGCACACATCTATTTCCCTCTCTTTTGTAACCTCAAA
Source organism: Lolium rigidum (assembly GCF_022539505.1). Taxonomy (NCBI): domain Eukaryota; kingdom Viridiplantae; phylum Streptophyta; class Magnoliopsida; order Poales; family Poaceae; genus Lolium; species Lolium rigidum. The sequence continues at coordinate 266,730,639 of NC_061509.1, forward strand.
ACCTGGGGTTTTACAAACTGGCACTTGAAGAGAAGGTGGGAGGCGGTTTCTTGCACTTGGTTACAAAGCTTACACCTTCCACAATTTGGCCATTCTATTTTTTGAAGCATATCCGCCTGACTTGGGGTCTGCACGACAATGCCCATGGATGATGGACATGGGTTTAAGGAAGAGAGCATGCTGGTAGATTCTTCGGCTAACAAATAAGGAGAAGGTGAGGTTTACCCAGGTTCGGCCCCTCTTGATGAGGTAAAGACCTACTCCTGTTTGTTCTTGATTATCGATGAAGATGATTACAATGTGATGAGTGCATTTTTCGAGTGTTTTTTAGATGCATTGCCTGTTGGAGCAACTATTTTGAGGCAGAAATCACTAAAAAAACGATTGAGCCCTAAAATAGGTCACTTGTTGGAGATGCTTTACAAGCGTATGGTCAGTGAGAAAAATCGCAAATTTGTGTAGATCTAGAAAAAAAATTCTGTGTATGAGAATGAAATCGACAACACATGGAGGGTGCAAATGGTTTTCCATCAAACAGCTAAAAGAAGTAGCAATTTGTTGGGACTATTCTGGTCTTTCAGATTAAGACTCACTATATAAATTAGAATGTACTTTCTACATGCTAATTAATTTGTTGAAAAAGTAATTTTTTGAATAATGTGCAATTTGACCGCCTACAGTTGGTGCCATCCGTCCTAAACCGGCAAGAAGTAGCTGTAATTTTTCAGTTACTGATACACTGATTAGATGAACTAGCTAGCCGGCCTTTTAACCGTATGCTAGATTCGCTCGTAACCGTTTCCCATATCCAAACACATGACACGGCTGGCTTAGAAACACATGACTTGTCCTGTAGTGGGGCATGCATGGTGCTTCAGGTAGCAGGAGGGATGCATGCTCGATCGGCTTGCATTGCATGACAGACAGTGTTGAATCACATAAACTGAATGGACGGCAGTACATCTTGTAAGTCCCATATATACACGCTTTGTCGATACCGAGTTGATATCGATTCACTTGGCCACCGGTCGAGCAAGCTCCCTTGCACCACAAGCACTACACTAGAGAACCAGGTAGCTAGCAACCTCCCCGTCTGGCCGGCGGCGTCTCAATTGTTGCTATTGCTGCTGTCTCTTCTTCTCTAAGGATGTGTTCGGTTCCAGAACGAGGAGGAATGGAATGGAATGGTTCCGTTCCGAGGTCATGGGACGGTTCCGACCCCGTGTTCGGTTCAGAAAAAAACGAGGAATGGAATGGTTCCATATTGTGTTCGGTTGGAGGAATTGGGAACGGAACGGAATAGCCACAATCGTGCTTAAAATGCTAATAATTGTAATTAACAGGCTATTTTGGCTCAAAATATTTAAAAAAAAATCCAAAATCAAATTACAGAGGTCAAATCTAAAATTACTTAGGCATAATCCCCAAAATTGGGGCCAAATGGCCCAAATCAGAGCCAGCCGTCGGAGGGCCCGTGGATGGAGGCGAGGAGCCAGCCGGAGGGCCCTGCACGCCGCCGCAGGCGCCAGCCGCCGGAGGGCCCTGCACGCCGCCGCTTGTGCCCGGGGCCAGCCGCCGGAGGGCCCTGCACGCCGCCGCTTGTGCCCGGGGCCAGCCGCCGGAGGGGGCCACGCTGCGCAGGTGCAGCACGGCGCGCGCGCGTCCCAGACGGCGACGCGGCTGTGGCGGTCGCCGGCGGCGAGGCGGAGCGGGCGGTGGTCGTCGGCGTCCTCGTGGCCGCCCCCGCCTCCCAGCTTGCTCGCGATGGTAGGTGCAGCACGGCGCGCGCGCGTCCCAGACGGCGATGCGGCCGTGGCGGTCGCCGGCGGCGAGGCGGAGCGGGTGGTGGTCGTCGGCGTCCTCGTGGCCGCCCCCGCCTCCCAGCGTGCTCGCGATGGTTAGCGATTATTTGATGCAGTGGTTAGCGAGCCGTTCCTCGCGGTCCGCCCGATTTGGTGGAACGAGGCAATTCCGCATCTAGCAGGAATATTCGCTTCGGGGGAACCAGTTGGTTCCGTTCCATGACCCAACCGAACACTAGAATGACCTCCAGGTGCAGAACGGTTCCATCCCATTCCTCTGTATTCCAAAACCGAACACACTATAAGTCTCCTTGCACTATGTTGGCATTTGCTAGCGATCGACTGATACGCTCACTATGATGCATGCAGTTAATCCAGTTGCTAGCTAGCCTAGCTAATGGCGTCTGGTGATGAGTACTACGCACACCTCAATGACAGCCAAACGCACCAATGCACCAGGCTTGCAGCGATCTACTACAATGAAAGAAATGCAAGTCCTCCAATTTTTATGCATTTTTCTTCTTGTTGTTCTTACTGCTGTATTATTACTGATCATGATCATGTAACCTTGTGATTGCTAGGGCGTTCGTCTGAGCAATGTGCAGCCCGAGGACAGCCAAGCTTTCTCCTGCAGCTGGACCGCCCCCGGCGACAACCGCCGCTGCTTCCATGTCACCTTCAAGGCCGATGTGAGGCCCGGTGCCACAAGGTTCTTCTTCGCCGAGATTCTCGGCAAGGGCAATGGCGGCCCGGAGGCGGTGCAGCACTGTGTGAAGTTAGGAGGACCGAGCAGTACGTACTTGCAACTCCTCCATATATATACTCCATCCATATATTACTATATGCAGTAGTACTTAGTACTACTCCACACACATATATTGACTGTTGTCTGTGGTAAAATGATTTGCAGCTTGGTCCACAAATATCTGCACGTGTTGCTCTGGAATGTGGCACCCCAAGGGGAGAGGCACCTTTGACTTTGGTCGCGACTGATCTATGCAGCTTGAACTTCGGAAGTTTCCGCATCCACGAAATAAATTCCCTCGACGAAGAATACTTCCATAATAAAGTAGTTCTTAGCCATTCTAGATGATATTCGTGAGCTTAGTTTTTCGTTTGTTTCTTTTAGCTTAAGTTCAGAGCGTCGTACAACAGATAATGTGGCTCACAATTGTACCAAGTATGCCTGCACTAATATGGTGTCACAAGAGTGGTTGTCGTCGATGTGCCCTCCTTTTTTAGTTCAAAGCCTTGAGGCGATTGTAACTCTTGTGTGGTTGAGTAATAAAGCTCACGGTTTACTCCAAAAAAAGAAGAATAAAAATAAACTAGAGCAGACGGAGTAGTCTTGGTTGGCTTGTAATAAAATATAATAAAGATAATAGCAGATTGGCTAGCGGAAATTCAATTCGGCTCCCGGGTGCGTATGCTCCCTCTACCAACAAAATATATTTCAAAGTGTGTAAAAATTTTGAAAAGAAATTCTACATGTACGTCTCCATAATATATGTCCATGCGTCAAGTTTCACGAAAAAACAATACTTTTTGTGACCTATGTAAAAAAGAGAAAACTTATCCTGTGAAAAGCATTGTTTTCAGCACTGAATTTTGTCTTTTTTACACACGTCACATGATAAGTTCATTTTTTATGAAACGACTTTGTGAGTGCGTAGCACGTGAAGATGTACATGCGAATTTTTTTGTTTCAAATTTTTTAAAATTTAAAATATGTGTAAGATGCATTTCAAAATATAGGGAGCATATGCACCCATGTTCCAAAACACCACTCCCGCTAGCGGAAATTCAATTCGGCTCCCGGGTGCGTATGATAAAAATAAGAGTGGACTAGATAGGAAAAATAAAAATAAGAGTGGACTAGCTGGCCGGATGACTGGCTTAATAGTACTCCCTCCGGTTCTAAATATAAGCCATATAATTTTTGGCACGGAAATTAAGAAATGCATATTTAGGAAAAATTACACCATGTTTGGCTAGGGTTAACTGTAAGTAATTGCCGTGAGCTAATAGAGAACTTTGCATAAGATAAGTATACCTAATCAAATCTCCAAAAATATTGTCCATACAAGTATGGCAACGGAATAAACCTTATATTCTGGAATTTTTCTCAAAAAACTATATGGCTTATATATAGGAACGGAGGGAGTAATAAAATAAGAGCAGATGCTCAACTTACTTTTGTGTAAGTAAATAAAAAAAGAAAGAAAGAATTCCCTGCTGGATCCAAAATATTAGGATTGGGTTGGGATTTGGTGAGAGGGGCGAGCCAAATTTCAGAAACAATCCAAAATATAGTCAAATCGGTGCCAGCAGTGTACGGAACAACACCAACAGATCGCGCAGAACCATCAATATCCGTCCTATGATGATGACCCACATTCTTTCACAAATAATTGCAGCTACGACCACACAGTGAGGCACCACAACTCACGAAGTGGAAAAGAAATCCTAGAGAGCAGCAACACCATTGGGAGCCACAAAAAAAGATACAGAGCCCGAAGGCGAACACATAAAGGAAATTGCAAAAGGCAAACCTTGCCAAATGTTGACGTGTCGAAGCCTGGTTAACCCTCCAGCCTCCCCAAAATTATAAGAAAAGTGAAGTGGGTTGGTCTTTAATATAGTAGTTATCTAACACCCAAGTAAATGATGACAACACAACTTATAATAACAAAATAAGTAGCACTCAGTCTCACTGCGACAACACAAATAAAATCTTAATAATTCCCATACAAATCACTTATTGACTTCAACAATAGTCATAAAAACCATCCACTTGATGACCGGCTTCGTATAATGTTCCATCCTCCGGGTGCTTGAGTTCGTCATCACAAGCATAGCAATATTGGGTGTCAACACGAATTTCCATGCCATAATAACCATCATTACCTTTGATGCCCCGAACCCCACCTATAAAAATAACTTTAAGTGCTTGGGGTACAAAATAAAGGGAAATGACATAAACTCTGATTAGAACTGACCAATTCTTTCTTTTCCTTCCAAGGAAACTATGCATGTAGGTATATATACAAGACAATCACGATCATGGCATAGCTCTGCAAAGAAGAACTCCTCCTTTGAGTTCTCCAAAGTGCTTTTGGCTGTGAAGTTTACATGGCCATAAAGGCCCCTTACAGATATGATTGCGGAGCTAGTGATGGCTTTGAGTAGCTCATACTTGATCTACAGTAGCATATTTCCAAGTCAAATAAAAAATTAACATTAAATAAATAACATATACATATATGTGTGTGTCGTGGGGGTGTATTCTTTCAAAGTAGTATAAGGTAAAAATAAGGTGCAATGAGTGAAACGATGTAAGTAACAACTACCATGAAAATATCAGACAAGAGCATACATTATGTGGATTTTATTCAACAACGAGGATAAAGTCAATTGCTAAATGCTATTGATGCACTTGGATAAATTTTAGTCAAAAATATCATGTAGTAGATGTCCCTGTAGCAACCCCTGTTCATATTCATCCAGCCGTCGATTCTCTATCCGATGTCCAGAAAAGGAGACAGGGCACGGCACTGTTCATCCGTGCCTTGCCTGTGGCAGGCATGGGCGGACCTACAGGGTGGGCCGGGTGGGCCGTGGCCCACCCCAAATTTTGTGATTTTTTTTGACTACCCTAAATTTCCAACCCACAGAAACGGAGAAAGGCATCGAGAAGACCACTTCTCCGCTCGACCACTCCTCCAGGCTCAAGAGACGGCGCGATCTCCCTGCCGGCGAACGGCCGACGGGCGACGGCGGTCGATCCCCGCCCTTTCTCCTCGCCGGCTCGCGTGGTCAGGTCGATCCCCACCCCTTCTCCTCGCCGGGACGCCGGCTCGCGCGGTCAGGTCGATCTCCCCGCCGGCCGACCTCCTCCCGGGCCCTCGCCGATCTCCTCCTCTCTCCTTGCCGAGCTGCTCGCCGCCTGCCCACCTCCGCCCTCGGTCCTCCTGCAGGCTGCAGGCTGCAGGTTGGAGTTGGACAGACCGGTCGCCCACTCTCTCTGCTAGTGTTTTTCACTTTATCAGTGGCTTCTCTGTTTGCCTTTGGCAATATCTTTTTTACGTAGTATTAGAATCATTTGATATTTGTGTGTAGCAGCAGTGTAGATTGCAGAATTAGAATAGATGATATGTGATTGAAAATGGCAAAAAAAAATTAGGAGAGTCGCAACAAAAAATTCAGGTGTGCCCACCCTCCAATTTTTTCCTGCGTCCGCCACTGGTGGCAGGGCACTGGATCTCAGTCCTTGCATACAATGGTATGCAAGGACTAAACAGTACAGTACTAGTGAGTAGAGAAAGAAAATGGAGGTTGAGATACAATGGTGTACCAAGTTCTTTTCTTGACCGTTGTAGTGGTCGAGTGCGGCCGTTGCATACTGATTACTTTGCCTTTCCATGTCTTCCTTGGAGAAACTGCAATCTTCATTATATAATGAATCAAAGTCGTCCGCGATGAGGAATCCGGGATTGTCAAGTTTTAGATCCCTGTGGCCATTATCCGAGAAGTGGGCGTTCGGACGAATCTCTTCGGTAATGTCATCAGCAATGGGCGAATCTCTTCAGGAGTAGTTAATGAAATGGTTAGGCGGAGTATATGTGTGGATAGCACCTAGCTATCCGCAGATTGAGTTTAACCAATTAAGTAATATAGCATAGGAGGAGCTTACTCTGGGCATTCAAAAGATGGGGAGGTAGGAGGACGCGGATATGAATCATCTTCTTCGGGTTCTGGAGGAGGAGGGCTCCTCTTGTACAGTACGACAGACATCTATGGTCGATGCTGCTGGCTCACGTGTAATTGATCAAGCTTCGTGGCGGTGGTTGAACTGATCGATTTCTCTGGTGGTCGAGCCTAGCCTGCAGGACATGGGCGGTATAAGAACGAATTAACCGCGATTCCTATGTACAGATGCATGAATACGATCTGAATTTGGAGTGTGATTGAAGAAACTAAGCAGCGGTTAAGCATATAGTAGGGTTTCAGCGTCGTTGTAGTAGTACCTTTGTTCACAATCCGGCGATCCGGTCGATCTGAATCTGCTCTGATCTGGGCAGACAAGCTAGGGATCTTGTTAAACAGGCGCTGAATTGATGAACCAGGTGGTGTATACATAGACGGGCGGACGGATCCCGAACGAAATCGAGATCAGATGGATACAGTGTCCGACTCCGAGGACTTCACTCCGACGGGCTCGCCATCCAAGGATCTGGGTGGCGCGGAGTCTCTCGTTTCGATTGGGGTTCTTGATAGCGATGAGATGATGAGGGAGGCGTCGGAGTTGAACGAGGCGACGGTGGCTCAGTCAGATGGCCCAGGGGCTGGCGTTCCGAGGAGGAGGCGCACGAGGACGATCCCGGCGGAGCCTGCACGCAAGAGCGCGCGCCTTACTGGGCCGGGTGCGGCGACCCCGGTCCTGCAGAGGGCGCAGGAGAGGACGGCTACCAGGAACCTCGACCCGTCAGGTAAACTCGATGACTTTGCCATTCTTCCTAAGGTTTCCGATGCTCAGCTTCTTCAGGTTACACACGATTCGGGTCTTGCGTTTTCTTGTGAGACACACTCGCCCCAGGAAGCCCTCGCCCTGATTAGGGCCAAGAAGGAGGCGCAGGCAGCGCTGGCCCTTGCGGTATTCCGCAAGGAGGTGGAGGCGGCACGTTCTTTGCCCTTTGCCCCGACGTCGTCTGTGGTAGTTGGGACTACGACAGCGATGGATAGGGAGGCGGACTCCACGCTGGTGGATATCCCTGTGTTGGCTGCGCCCCAGCCCAACTTGAGGCGCGCTAAGGCCGTGTTGGCTTCCCGCCGCGGGCGGAGGAAGGGAGCCTGTGCGTGATGCGCGCGGGCTTCTACAACATCCGTGGGTTCGATCGGCCGGGACGACGAACGCAGATTAAGGATTTCATTTCCCGAGAGCGGCTTGATTTCGTCGGCCTGCATGAGACCATCAAGGCCTCCTTCACCCCCGCGGAGCTTCTTAGCTTGGATCCGCATGGTAGATTTGCGTGGAAATCCACCCCCGCGCAGGGGCGCTCGGGAGGCATGCTCCTCGGGGTTAATGAGGACGCTTTTGAGGTCTTGGAGTGGCATTGGGGTGCCTTCTTCATCCGGGCAGATGTTCTGCAGCTGGACAACTCTGCTCGGTGGTCGATCTTCGTGGTGTATGGTCCTGCGGATCATCGAAGATCCGCTGACTTCTTGGTTGAGCTCTCGACGGCGGTTAATGTCTGCCCCTTTCCGTTGATGGTGGGAGGGGACTTCAACCTGATCAGGGGATCAGAGGATAAGAACAATGACAACATTGACTGGCCGCGGGTTCAGAGGTTCAATGATTGCATTGCTTCTCTTGCGCTTCGGGAGATCCGTAGGACGGGGGCGAGATACACGTGGACCAACAGACACTCTCCCCCGTGCGCTGCGTCCTTGATAGGGTGTTGGTGTCCCCTGAGTGGGAGGGGCTCTTCCCCTTAAGCTCCCTGGTGGCGGATACCATCATTTGCTCGGATCACTCCCCTCTTGTCCTTAGCTCTGGGGAGGAGTTAGGCAAGAGGAGTTCGCGGTTTTTCTTCCAAAAGGGTTGGCTAGAGAAACCGGATTTCCATGAGCTGGTGGCGCACCGTTGGCAGGGGCTGTTGAGTGAGTCGGCGCGGTGTCAGGACCCGATTGAGATCTGGCATCGTATTGCCGCATGCCTTAGACAGTTTCTCAGAGGTTGGGGGGCCAACCTTGGGAAGGAGGAGCGGACCTCAAAGCTGACATCTTGGCGCAAATCCGGGATCTTGATGGGGTCGCGGACCATGCGGGCTTGGATGATGATGGCTGGGCGCTGCGTTACCACCTTGAGGGTCAACTCCTCCACCTCTCCAGGGTGGAGGAAGAATACTGGAGGCAGCGTAGTCGGGCCAATTGGCTCATCCAGGGGGATGCGAACACGGCCTTCTTCCACGCTTTCGCCAATGGCCGGCGAAGAAAGTGTGCGATTTCGAGCCTCGTCAATGACTCTGGGATCATTACTGATGAGAGGGAGCTGCAGACACACATCTATGACTTCTACAGAGGTCTGATGGGGGCGCAGGCGGCGCCGAGCTTCCTGACTCTTTCCCCCTCCATCTGGCACTCCATTCGGCGTGTGTCGGATGGCGATAATGACAGCTTGATGCTCACCTTCTCTGGGGAGGAGATGGACACTGTCTTGGCTAGCATGAAGACGGATACCGCTCCGGGGCCGGACGGGTTCCCTGTGTTCTTCTTCAAAGAGTTCTGGCAGCTGGCTAAACCGCTTTTTCTGGCAATCGCCAACGGTTTCGCTCTTGGGAGAGTTGACATTGCCAGACTCAATATGGGGGTCTTATCCCTCATTCCCAAGGTTCCTGGGGCGAACGATATTAGACAGTTCAGGCCGATTGCGCTTATCAACGTTATTTTCAAGTTTGTGGCCAAAGCGTACGCGATTAGGTTATCTCCAATTGCGCATAGGACGATTAGCCTGACCCAATCTTCCTTTATTCGGGGTCGTCATATCCATGAAGGGATCCTGGCTCTGCAGGAGATCATTCATGAGACAAGTCCAAGAAACTTCGGGGAGTTTTCTTAAAACTGGACTTGGAGAAGGCTTATGACAGGGTGAATTGGGCCTTCCTGCGGGAGGTTCTTCTCCGCAAAGGATTTGAGCCCGGGTGGGTTCACAGAGCGATTGGTCTGGTCTCGGGGGTCCAGACGGCGATCACTGTCAACGGGGAAGTAGGGAACTTCTTCCGTAATGGGCGCGGGGTGCGTCAGGGGGACCCTCTGTCCCCTCTCCTCTTTGACTTTGTGGTGGAAGCTCTGGCCTCCATCCTGGACAAGGCCGAGAGGCGAGGCCACATTTACGGGTTGATCCCACACTTGATACACAGGGGGTGTCTCACTTGCAGTATGCGGATGACACCATCATCATGCTTCAGCCAGATGACCTGGCCATCGCCAACCTCAAATACATACTTCTCTGCTTCGAGGATATGTCGGGCCTCAGGATTAATTTCCATAAGAGTGAGGTGATGGTTTTAGGAGGGGATGAGGCCGAGGGGACCAGGATTGCCAATATGCTTAATTGCAAAAGAGGCTCCTTCCCTTTTACTTACCTGGGTTTACCGGTGAGTGACCGCGCACTTCTAGCCTCGGATTGGAGTCCGCTGACTAACAAAGTGGCCAAGCGCGCAGATCCCTGGATGGGAAAGTTGATGTCCTCGGCTGCAAGGCTGACGCTTATCAACGCTTGCTTATCTAGCTTGCCGTTGCATGCGATGGCAGTAAGCCTCTTGGGGAGGGTGTGCACGGCCTGTTTGACAAGGCCAGGTCCGTTTCTACTGGGAAGCGAACGGGGCTAAACGTAAATACCATTGGGTTAGATGGTCGGCGATGTGTAAGCCTAAATGCCTGGGGGGTCTAGGTATTGTGGACACGAGACTTATGAACATTTGCCTTATGGCCAAATGGATCTGGAGGTTGTACGCTGGGGAGCAAGGCCTTTGGGTGGAGATCCTTAGGGCTAAGTATTTGGGGGAGAGGGACCTCCTTGCAGATAAGCATCGTCCCGAATCCCAATTTTGGAACGCTATCCAAAAAATCAAGCATGTCTTCGGCATGGGGGCCCGACACGCTATCCACAACGACCGCGCCACTAGATTATGGGTGGATTGGTGGCATGAGAAGGGCCCCCTCAAGGACCAGTTCCCGGGTCTCTTTGCCATTGCGTCGGAGCCCCTTGCCACGGTGGCTACGCTCTTCCTGGGGAACCAGTGCAGGCTCACGTTCCGCCGTGAACTGGGCTTTGGGGAGCGTGTGGAGCTGGCCAACTTCGCCCGGCTGGTGGAGACCATCCGCCTGTCGGAGCCTCAAGATCGGATTTCGTGGTCCTTGGAGCCAAATGGGAAGTTCTCCGTGCGGTCTTTGTACAAGAGCTTATGCCAAGGCATTCCCCACAAACACTATGGGATAGTGTGGGAGATCAAGGTGCCACTCAAAGTCCGTATCTTTCTGTGGCAATTATCGAAACGCCGACTCCCCTCCAATGACAATATCCGGAAACGTAAGGGTCCATCCAATGGTTCTTGCGCCCTTTGCTTGGAGGTGGAGGATAACAACCACATCTTCTTTAGATGTCCGTTGGCGCGCTTCATGTGGAGTGCGGTCAGAGAGATTCTTGGTTGCTCTTGGAACCCCTCGTGCTTTGCCGACATTTTTCGGTACATGCGCGTCCACGTCGGCCAGACTCGGAGAGTTCTTTGGTTGGCGTGCGCTGCCCTTCTTTGGTCTCTCTGGAACGTTAGAAACAAATTCACCATTGAGGGTAGTTTCCCTGCTAACCCGGCTAACGTCTTGTACAAAATGACTGTTTACTTGCAGGCTTGGAAGCTTCTGGCTAGGAGAGGAGACTGGCAAGCGGTGGAGCTGGTGATTGGCAGGATCTGAGCTCTTCATGCTTCTATCAGAGATAGTGTCTAGTGTCTTGTGCTCCCCACTGGGGCCGAGTGGAGTCAGGTGGCGTCCGTTGTGTCTAGGTGGCAGGCTTTGGCGTTGGGGCGTCGCCTTGCCATCTGTTGAGCTAGGTCGTTCACCTTGTATCTTGTGTTGTCCAGGTCGTGTAACCTGTGTTTGTGGTTGTGTGGAGCATCCCTCCATCTTGTCGCGTCTTGTTCGTGTTTGTGGATGATGTATGAATTCTGCCGTTGGGGATTTATTAATTTAAAGCCGGGCTCTGCTCGAGCCTTATGTTTTATACTCCGACTCTCTTCTAATTCGGGTTTCCTCTTCCCAATCCTCTCCTCGCCTGGCTTTTTTTTTTGAGAATTTCTGCTCGCCTTTGATTCCTACTCCACAACCTACCATGGGCTTTGTTAGGGCCCAGTGGCCAGCCTTTGGAGTTTGGATATAGCCTGGGCTGGGCAGGGCTGGCCCAGCAGACACATGTCGACACTCCAGTCCTAGCTAGGACCTGGTTGTTCCACTAAAAAAAACTGGTTGTCCCACACAAAAGTCAAAGCTGCCTCTCGCCTTGGGGTGCCACATTCCAGAGCAACACATGCAGATATTTGTGGACCAAGCTGCAAATCATTTTACCACAGACCACAGTCAATATATACTACTATGTGAGTACTAATTACTACTGCAGATAGTAATATATGGTACAGATGGAGGTGCTGGTGTGGAAACATCGTCCCCAAATAGAGGATACACTTTCGGCACCCCCGTACAGCAGCGTCGGCGACTCTACCGGCGGCTATGATAGGGCAAAGGTGTCCGATCTTTCGATGAGATGATGATAATTCGATTTGTTGGTGGAGTTCGTGCTTGACGATCCGACTACACGTGCAAAGCTCGTGCGCCAATGAAATCGCTAGGACAATCTCCGGGAGTTACTGATCTTGCGGGTGCACGATCAGCCTGACAAGCGAGGGTCTTAATTCCTACCTAAAATCGAGAACAAGTAAGAACTAATAATGCAATCAAGATATTGCGGATAGAGATGAAAACTTTATTGATAAAGGTGGGATTGTTAGCCAATTGCTGCAACTACGTGTACTTCTTTTGAGGCCAACGCCCAGAACAAGACCGACTATTCTAATGAAAATCTAAGTTCTAATGATGGCTACAGAGGGATATATATGGGGGAAGTGAAGGGATTTTCGTCCAACCAGCTAGGGTTGGCCAAAAACACCCCTAAATGTGCCTTCCTCCACTTATATAGCCTCTTAAAATCCCCTAAAATACCTAATCCGAAAATACATGGGCCTGACCCATTAAATAAGGTGACGCAGCACCAAAAATAATTCTTAGACGAATTTTATGATGGGTAACTTGTAGAATTCTCCCAAGCCTCTTGACAGCATTATATTGGCTTCAAAGTCCTGAAATCTCTACCCATATTATCAGCAGCGTCAACCCTCATAGACTTGTGTCAGCAGCGTCAACCCTCATAGACTTGTGTTCTCCTCCATGCACGATCATGCTCCAATGCGCGTCCTTCTCATCCTTGCTAGGTCCATCATTCCTGAGTAACATAAATACATCTGATTTAGGCAGCATCATATTCTCATGTACATTAGGAAGAGTTTTTAGAAACGAAAGTACCCGATAATTAAGTTGACGTGCACGAGCTCTTGTGAGAGGTCCTGGTAATGGTGGTGGTGCATGAGTATGTGTTTTTGTAGGTGCAACGGTTGTATCAAAGATAGATATGTCCTCATCATCCTCCCCTTCTTGAATCGAAGTCGTTCTCGACGCTTCCTCATCATGTTCTCCAAAATATGGCTTCAAATCTGCAATGTTAAATGCGGGACTAACCCCACCAAAATCTGCAAGTAACTCAAGTTTATATGCATTATCATTGATGCGCTCTAACACCTTGAAAGGACCCGCAGCACGTTGCATTAACTTAGACTTGCGCAATTCAGGAAAACGATCTTTACGCAAATGCAACCAAACAAGATCACCAACATCAAACACCACATGTTTTCTTCCTCTATCTCCAGCAGTTTTATATTTAGCATTCATGCTCTCAATATTATCTCTAGTTGTTTGATGTAATTTCAGAATCAGTTCAGCACGTTGTAGCATCAAAATTTGTTTGCACCAAAGATGGTAATGGCAATAAATCAATTGGTGCACGAGGAACAAAACCATACACAACTTCAAAAGGGCACAACTTAGTAGTAGAATGCAGCGAACGATTGTGAGCAAATTCAATATGAGGTAAACAATCCCCATGTTTTTAAGTTCTTTTTTAGCACAGCCCTAATCATAGTAGATAAAGTTCTATTGACTACTTCAGTTTGTCCATCAGTTTGGGGATGACATGTAGTACTAAACAACAATTTAGTCACCAACTTAGCCCATAAACATCTCAAAAATGGCTAAGAAACTTAGTATCACGATCAGAAACAATAGTATTTGGCACATCATGTAAACGAACAATTTCACGAAAGAACAAATCAGCAACATGCGTAGCATCATCAGTCTTGTGACATGGAATAAAGTGTGTCATCTTAGAAAACCGATCCACAACAACAAAAATAATATCCCTCCCCTTCTGTGTACGAGGCAATCCCAAAACGAAATCCATAGAAATATCCTCCCAAGGTACACTAGGAACAGGAAGAGGCATATATAAACCATGTGGATTAAATCGAGACTTAGCTTTTTGACATGTAGTGCAGCGTGCCACAAATCGCTCAACATCTTGATGCATACGTGGCCAAAAGAAGTGTGCAGCAAGGACATCCTCCGTCCTCTTCACACCAAAGTGACCCATCAGTCCTCCTTCATGCGCCTCCTGCAACAACAAAAGGAGAACAGAACTATCTGGGATGCATAGCTTGTTAGCACGGAGCACAAATCTATCATTGAGGACGAATTTGTTTCATGTTCTACCATCTCTACAATTCAGCAACACATCTTTAAAATCAACATCATGCAAGTATTGTTTCTTTATAGTTTCCAATCCAAAAATCTTGAAGTCAAGTTGAGATAGCATTGTATATCGGCGCGACAAAGCATCAACAATAACATTATCTTTACCCTTTTTGTGTTTGATAACATAAGGAAAAGACTCATTAAATTCAATCCACTTTGCATGGCGACGATTCAACTTAGCTTGACTATGAATATGCTTCAAATATTCATGATCAGAATGTATAACAAATTCTTTAGGCCATAAATAATGTTGCCAAGTTTATAATGTCCGAACTAGCGTATACAATTCTTTATCATAAGTAGAATAGTTCAGACTAGGCCCACTCAATTTCTCACTAAAGTATGCAACATGTTTGCCCTCTTGTAATAACACACCTCCCAAACCAATTCCACTAGCATCACATTGAAGCTCAAAAGTCTTATTGAAATCAGGAAGTTGGAGTAATAGATCATGTGTTAACTTATCTTTCAATATCATGAAGGCTTCATGTTGCGCATCGCCCCACACAAAGGGCACATCCTTCTTTGTAAGCTCATTCAGCGGCGCAGCAATGGATCCAAAATCTTTGACAAAGCGCCTATGGAAACCAACGAGGCCAAGAAAACTTCTCACATGTGTGACCGTCTTGGGCTACGGCCAACTCTCAATTGCCTCAATCTTGGATAGATCAACTTCAATACCCTGCGCAGTAACAACATAGCCAAGAAACGCAACTCGATCGGTGTAAAAGGTGCACTTCTCAAGATTACCATACAAATGTGCATCACGTAAAACATTGAAAACAACACGTAAATGGTCCAAATGATCCTCCAAAGATTTGCTATAAATCAGAATATCATCAAAGTATACCACCACAAAACATCCAATAAAAGCACGTAAAAATTCGTTCATCAGTCGCATGAAAGTACTAGATGTATTAGTTAAACCAAAAGGCATTACTAACCACTCATATAAACCGAACTTAGTTTTAAACGTTGTTTTCCATTCATCTCCTAATTGCATGCGAATCTGGTGGTAACCACTACGCAAATCAACTTTAGAGAACATAATAGAACCACTCAATTCATCAAGCATATCATCTAAACGAGGTATAGGATGACGGTATCGAATGGTAATATTATTAATAGCTCTACAATCAGTACACATGCGCGAAGAACCATCTTTCTTAGGCACCAAAATAATAGGAACAACACATGGACTAAGAGACTCACGAATGTAACCTTTATCTTGTAGAACCTGAATTTTTCGCTGAATCTCTTTTGTCTCTTCATGATTGGTACGATATGGCGCACGGTTGGGCAGCGAAGCTCCTGGAATCAAGTTAATCTGGTGTTCTATCCCACGAATAGCTAGGTGGTAGTCCAGGTGGAACATCTTGTGGGAACACATCAATGAACTCCTGCAAAAGGTTAGCAACCGCAGGTGGCAAAGAAGGAGGCATATCCTCAAATGAAAACAGAACTTCTTTGCAAATAATAGCATAGCATTGAGCAGTGTTCACATCAAGTTCAACAATATCAGATTTGCTAGCAAGCAAACAAGGATTTTTCAAACGAATTTTAGTAGCATGGTTCAAATCAGATTTAGTATTAGTCTTATGTGACATAAAATCTACAGCAACAATCTGATTTTCACTCTTACGTTTCTCCTCGTTTTTTACTCTACCAGATCTAGCAAGATCATCTTTTAGTATTTGTTCAGGAGTCATAGGTTTGAGACCAATTTTCTTTCCATCATGCATAAGAGAATACTGATTAGTTTTACCATTATGAACAGATTCTCTATCAAATTGTCAAGGTCTACCAAGTAACAAAGAACAAGCTTGCATAGGCAACATCACAATCAACAAAATCGGAATATGTACCAATAGTAAAATGCACACATGTATTTCTTGTTACCTTGAGCTTCCGAGAGCTCTCAAACCATTGAATGTATTATGGATGTGTGCGCTGTCTCGTAGGTAGAGAAACCTTGTCCACCATGTCAACGCTAGCCAGATTATTGCAGCTCCCTCCATCAATGATGATCCGTATAGCTCGCTCTTTTACAACGCCTCTTGTTTGAAACAGATTGTGGCGTTGATCATGCTCAGATTTGCTCAATTGCACGCTCAACACAGGTTGTGCAACTAAGCTCATGTACTGATCAGCAGTATCAGCTTCCATTACCTCCATCTCTCTCTTAGAATCAGAATTGGCTCCATCACGTGCAGCAATAAGGGCCAATGTATCTTCATCAAAGTCATTTGCAGAATCATATTCTTCATCTTCACGTACCAACATCACACGCTTGGTTCTGCATTCTCTTTCTATGTGACCAAATCCCAAGCATTTGCAACATTGAATGTCACGCGTCTTCCCCGTGGAGACCATGGAAGAGGAACTCCGAGGAGGGCCAGCAGATGGTGGTGGAGTAGCAGCAGGTGGTGCTGGTGATGCAGGCGCGGTGTACTTGGAGGTAGTAGGTGCTGGTGCAACCCCACGAGATGGTGCCGCTGATTGTCGCGGAGACTGACGTGGGCATTACCCTTCGGTAACCGACATTGCCCTATCCCGTATTGTCCAGTTGGAGGCCCATGAAGGCACTTGGAGGCAAGGCGGGCCACTTGGATGGCGCACCAGAAGATTCCTTGATGGGCAAGGCAAGGAAGCGGCCGAACAAGGGAAGATTAGATTTAAAACTGCTGTAAACCGAGTCGTACACGGTTAGACCTCTTGAGACCTGGCCTCCTATATAAAGGCCAGGAGAGGGGCTGCCGAGGGACACAATCGATCTTAACAGCCTTAGCCACCAAAAAGTCTAGAGCTAGGTTGCCGCAGCAGTTAGCCTCTCGACGAGATCTCAGCCGAACTATTCGGCACCCCATTGTAATCCAATATCTTCATAATCAAGAACAAACAGACATGACGTAAGGGTTTTACCTCATCGAGGGCCCCGAACCTGGGTAAATCGCTCTCCCCGCTTGTCTGTGAACCGATGTCTCGTGTCAGCTTGCAGGATTCCGTCAACCCTAAGCCCCAATCGGAGGGCATTTCCGAGGAGTACCCTCGACAATTGGCGCTGTCTGTGGGAAGCCTGTCGGCACCAGACAAGTCATCGGCAGTACCAGTCACGTCCGCAGCATTCTTACTCGAATCACTGACGCCAGCAGAACCAAGAGATTCAATCCGCTGCGGGTCCTTCGAGTTCGTACCGCACCGCGAAGCACTTCACCCGATCCCTGCGAGATCATCTCACGACATGGATGCTACTTTCGGTGGTGTCCACTTCGTCATCGACTCCGGAGGTTTTCTTCGCCTCCCTAGGGACGGCGCATCCGACCTGAAGGCCGCGGCTTCGGAAGGCGTTCCTCCAACAGCAACCCTAAAAGTTCCACCCAGGAGCATACAAGAGAGCAACCGAGGAAGTTTTGACGTCATGGCAGGACAGAGGAAAAGACGAAGGGGCTCGCACCGCGAGGAGGAAGGACGAACAGCAGCTCACCTTCGTCAGCTCGAACAAGGATGCCACGACACGTCATCAATCAGGGGTCGCACCCGTTCACCATACCTATCGGCTACGGAGCAACTAGAGGCACCGTGCTACCTTCACTCTTACATTGATCCAAAGGACGGTCGAGAGAAATCCAGTCACCTGTTAAGAAACTGTCGACATTTTCTGGAAATTCGGCAGTTCTGCGATGACCTCAGGGCCGAGGCCATGTCGAGAGTTCACGCAATGGAGAGAAGGGCGGGGTCCTACAGTTATCCACCAGAACCATATGTACCGGAACCGTACGTACCGGCAGGAGGAGACGAACATGTACCGACCGAGGTGTTCCCGGAACCATGCGGGCAAGTCAACATGATCCATAAAACAAGCTTTTCAAAGAGAGAAATCAAGAAGTTCTCCCGAGAAGTAAAATATACGGAAGTCGCCATGGTTGATACACCCGATTTCATCGACTGGTCAGATCAGAGTATCACCTTCGGTAGGGCGGATCATCTGAAAGCTGTCCCAAGGCCCGGCCACGCGGACCTTGTCCTCGAAGCACAGATTGGAGGGTACAATATGAGCAAAGTGTTCATGGATGGAGGAAGTGGCTTGAACTTTCTATTCGCCAGCACAATGAGAGCAATGGGTCTAACAGTCGATATGCTAAAAGAATCTGACACAGGGTTCCACGGCATTATACCAACTCGACCCGCTTATTCTCTTGGAAAAACATCATTGGACGTAGTCTTCGGCATGCCCAGCAATTTCAGGAAAGAGAAGGTCGAGTTCGAAGTAGTCGACTGGGAGTCTCAGTATCACGCCATCCTCGGCAGGCCCGCGTTTGCCAAATTCATGGCCGTACCCCATTATGCGTACCTGAAACTGAAGATGCCAGGCAACAACGGGACCCCAATAACCGTTTGATACGCGTACAACACGCGTCCGTTGGGAACCCCAAGAGGAAGGTGTGATGCGTACAGCGGCAAGTTTTCCCTCAATAAGAAACCAAGGTTTATCGAACCAGTAGGAGCCAAGAAGCACGTTGAAGGTTGATGGCAGCGGGATGTAGTGCAACGCAACACCAGGGATTCTGGCACCAACGTGGAACCTGCACAACACAACCAAAGTACTTTGCCCCAACGAAACAGTGAGGTTGTCAATCTCACCGGCTTGCTGTAACAAAGGATTAGATGTATAGTGTGGATGATGATTGTTTGCAGAAAACAGTAGAACAAGTATTGCGATAGATTGTATTCGATGTAAAAGAATGGACCGGGGTCCACGAGTTCACTAGAGGTGTCTCTCCCATAAGATAAATAGCATGTTGGGTGAACAAATTACAGTCGGGCAATTGACAAATAGAGAGAGCATGACCATGCACATACATGATATGATGAGTATAGTGAGATTTAATTGGGCATTACGATAAAGTACATAGACCGCTATCCAGCATGCATCTATGCCTAAAAAGTCCACCTTCAGGTTATCATCCGAACCCCTTCCAGTATTAAGTTGTAAACAACAGACAATTGCATTAAGTATGTGTTATCACCAGAATTTGACCGGATCAGAGGTGGGCCGCAATTGGAGATGGGCTTGAAGAATATATATAGAAGAAATACATGAATCGGCCTTGTGTACCAAGTTTGGGCTAATTGCCCGTGTATCTGTACCATAGTAGGATACGTGTCGGTTAGAAGTTAGAGTTTAACACGTGCACGGTTAGGTGCACGTCTGAATTAGAAAGTCCCCCAGACTATAAATATGTATCTAGGGTTTATGAAATAAACAACAACCAACGTTCACCACAAACCAATCTCGGCGCATCGCCAACTCCCCCGTCTCGAGGGTTTCTTCCGGGTAAGCACCATGCTGCCTAGATCGCATCTTGCGATCTAGGCAGACTACGTTTATTCGTCCTCCATGCGTTGCTCGTGCTCGAAGCCTTTTTGATGGCGAGCAACGTAGTTATCATAGGTGTTTTAGGGTTAGCATTGTTCTTCGTATCACATGCTATCGTCGTGCAACCCTTAGGCATCTAGCCGCCCTTACGCCCGTCACGGGTGTAAGGGCGGCACCCGCTTGATCATTGTTTAGTAGATCCGATCCGTTATGATTGCTCCTTGTTCCTCAAGGATTAGTTTAATATCCGCATTGTTAGGCCTTACAAAGGGTTGGAGGATCCGGCGGCGTGTAGGGTGTCGTTTGCTAGCCCTAGACGGGACGTTCCGAGGATCAACCTCGTGTTGGTTTTTAGGCCCTGTCTAGGATCGGCTTACGATCACCGTGCGCGGTCGCGAGGCCCAATCACGAGTAGGATGTTCCGATTGTGCGGTGAAAACCCCAAATCGTAGTAGGTCGCTTCAGCTTTATCTTGATCAAGCGGGACCACCATCCGATCGTACACCTCGTACGTATCATGGGTGGATCGGCTCTTTGAGCCGATTCACAGGACAACCCGAGAGCCGATCGAGGCTCGTATTTAACGTTTACGTGTATGCCATGCAGAAACTAAGCGAGGCATCAACCAACACCTTCCCGACCAGGTATAGGTCGGGTGGCACGCCCTTGCATCAGCATCGGACGTGTGTGCGAAGGCTTTGCGGGCCGTCGCTCGGAGGGACCAGGGGCCAGCCGCAGTCCCGGGAGATTCCCGGCTCTACGGTGTTGCCCGTCGCTGCCCGCCGGTGGGTTTCTGACCGCAACACATTCTGGCACGCTCGGTGGGACAATCTTCGACATCAACCGCATCGCCATCTACATCTGAGATGGCGGAAGGCACTCCGGTCAAGTACGAGGATCTGACTGACGAGCTCAAGAAGAAGCATGACGAGATCAAGGCGGTCCTCGAAGCCGACCTCATCGGCTCTTTTCACGGAACCCGCTCACATGGCATCGGGTGGAAAGGGTTCTCACCTGAAGCGCGCTCGATGGAGTGGACCTGTCCACCCCGTCGGAAGAACGCACCGGGTCGCCGTGTCGGGAGATCAACTTCATGGTGGCTCATTCGCTGCACCGCCATTCTGAGAGCCTGGTGAACACTTTGGAGCGTGTCGCTCTTCGCGTGATCCAGGAAATCATGAGCCATCAGTACTCTCCGTCAGGACCGGCTCTGGGGACTTACCAAGGAGAGATGCCACTCCAGTCCCGTCCACCGCCGCCGTTCGCGTTGGCAGCACCAGAAGTGCCGAACTCATCGGCATACGTCGTCTACAAGATTGGTGGTGACCCTAGTGACTACCAATTCCTACATGAGGCGCCCAAGGAGATCCCGCACGGATACACGTGCGCATACGTGCCGACCGCATAGCATCGGGCACTCTCGAACCAGGCTGCAACAGCAGGGACTTCGGAACGAGCAGGAGGAACGTCGGGAGCAGATATTGAGAAGCAGACGTGGCTAGCTAAGTATGCCACTCCGACAAACCTCCAGAGCTCAGCTCCCGCAGTTGGCTCGTAGCTGGAAAAGCAAGCATGGCTGGCTAAGTATGCCACCCGGTGAATCTTCAGAGTTCGACGCCTGCAGCCATCACCGCGGATCAGATTTGTACAATCCTGAAAGATCGGTTCGGCATGATGCCGAAAAGGAGGACAATCGGCTATTCCAAGCCGTACCCTAATGAGTACGAATTGATCCCACTACCACCCAAATATCGGCTCCCGATTTCACCAAGTTTAATGGATCGGATGGTTCCAGCTCCATCGAGCATGTGAGCCGATATTTGGCATAGTCGGGCACGATCTCAGCATCGGACGAGCTGCGTGTGAGGTTCTTCGCACGGTCCCTCACGGGATCGGCTTTCGGGTGGTACACATCGCTGCCACCGAACTCAATCCGGACTTGGAAGCGGTTGGAAGAGCGAGTTCCACATACGGTATCACTCGGAGGCTTCCGAGGCTGGTATTGCCGATCTAGCACAAGTACGGCGAAGCGCGGGGAAACAAGTGTCGGAATACATCCAGCCGCTTCGAGACCGTTAGGAACCGATGCTATTCGGTTCACGTAAGTGAAAAAGAAGCGGTCGAGTTGGCGGTGGTGGGTCTCTCATCATCGATCAAGGACGTGGCCTCCCAAGCGGACTACCCTTCATTGGCGCACATGGTGCGAAGGCTGTCGACATATGAACAGCGCCACCCAGCTGTTTACCAGGACAAATTCAAGCGTGCGGTGGTCCTGGTTGAGGCAGACGAGGATGAAGGTGCTGCGGGAGATCAAGAGGTAGCAGTGGCTGAATGGACTCGGGCGGCAAGCCCCGTGTCCTGTAAGTGGGTTAAGCCACAAGGCCCTCCAAAAGGGTTCGACTTCGACGTGACCAAAGCTGAGCAGATTTTCGACCTCTTACTCAAGGAGAAGCAGCTAAAGGTACCCGAAGGCCACAAGATCCCCACGGTGCAGGGAGCTGAACGAAAAGCCATACCGCAAGTGGCATAACACGTTCACCCACGCCACTAACGACCGCAGGGTGTGGCGTCGGCGAGTCCAAATGGCGATAGAACAAGGGCGGCTAATTTTCAACCGAGTACGCCATGAAGGTCGACACACACCCCTTCCCCGCCGTTAACATGGTGGAGTATACTTACCATGGAGGGTGCCAGCCATATTTCTCGTGCAATATCAACATCGTAGGACCTGGGCACCACTCTGGTAAGGACGGAGATGAGGGCAGCTGCTCTCATAGCAAGGACATGGAGGAAGCCGCTCCACGCGATCGGCTCCGCCACGACGGCAAGCGCTACATCACGAGAGGAGAAGTGAGGAACGTAAGATATCGGCGACCTCTCTCGATCACCTCCTCAACAAGTATGTGGGTCAATACGACCAACACCGGCGATACAACGACGATGATGAAAAAGATCGTCTGGCTAGGGACGACAGGAGACGTCGTCGGCATGATCGCGACGAGGAGCGATCTGAGCGCCACGCCAAGGAAAAGTCGAGGGAGCAAGACGACGAGGATAGGCACTCGGGACTGCCCCTTCTTCGGACACTCGCTGGGATTCGGGAATGAGCCGATTGCCTACAATCGGCAACCGCCCGAATGTAAACAAAAGAAGAAGGATGCAGCTAACGTGTCCGTGTTCAAACGTCTAGGGCCTCTCCCGCCTCGGAACTAGCATGCTGAGTCCGCTCGGGTGGAAGATCTCGAGGAACTAGAGGACGATGATGAAGAAGAAGACAAGTATCATCGGCCAAGGTGGTGCCCTGAGGGGCTCAGCCGTTCCCAAAAGCGAAGGGTTCAGCGTCTACGTGGGTTGGAGGAAGCTGAAAGGTTATACCTGCACACGTTGAGGAAGGCGCGGCCTGATCTGGCCGCTAAAATTCAGCGAACCCTGGACGAAGAAGGTCGGCCACAAAGGAAAGAGTGGCGCCCCAGACAAAAGAAAGCCGATGATGAGACATCGGCTGGCACAAACATGGTGTTCATCCTTCCAACGGAGTTTAGCGCTCCAGGAGTAGACGAAACACCTGTGGCACAGCTTGACTGCGGCCCACGGCCGGTCATCTTTGAGAAGTCACGAGAAAGCATCGACGTGACAAAGGGCGGGGTTAGGTTGGTTTTATCCACCGGCCTGACCGTGTAACAAAAGCAACATCGATGAACAAACGTGGCAATGCCGATCCAGGAGATCGGCCCCAAGGATCTATGGAGGAACGTTACAAAACCTTCATCGAGCAAACAACATGGAGGCCGATTCCAGCAATCGGCCAAAATTATCCTCACCATTCATTCTGCCTGAGTTCAACGTCGATCTAATAGGCAATGGGTTTGCGTCGGCTGATGCACTGGAACAAGTCCACACTGGTCCTAGCAGAGCTGACGTTCACATAGAGTGCCTTGGCTAATCACAGAGCCGATTTCAGCAGTTACCTGGCAGAATCGGCCCGGGGGGGCACCTAATCAGATAAACATGTGCGATATATGTGCAGTGAGATATTGGGGGCCGATAGAAAAATCGGCCCGTAATTTTTTTTTTTCGCATGATATGCAAGGAACAAAGCCGATGCATAGCCATCGACTCTAGCACAATGACACAGGAGCTACCCGCTGCGTGTTCAGGGCACAAGGCAATGCTGTCAGAGGAGTTAAGCCGTTGGTAATTATCTACATATCGGATTTCAACGGAAGGAAAGTGATCGGCTCTGGCTGGCTCTGCATGGTAGCTCTCTCAGACATGATCGAGCCCGGGTCTGTTTGTCTGAATTGCGTGTCCTCATCACTGTTTTCACCTCGACTGAGGCTCGGGGGGCAGTTGGCCTCGTGGATGCTCTGTTTTTAGAAGCCGATTGAAGAGTCATCGGCTGGCCCCGCAACGCAATTCCTCTCAAAGGCGATGAGTTCTTGCAAAATAGGGATCCATCATCACCGATAGAGAATTGGCTCTGGGCTATCTGGTTACTGTAAAGGAACAGAGCAGGGGATATCTGTACTCCGAAGTCTCGGCTTCAACGACAAGTTGTTTCGAGCGGCGGTTTTAGGACTCTTTTGAAGGCATTGGTCCGCCTCATTGTCCACCAGAGCTCCAAGTCATCGGTCGAAAAGGTGAAGGATAGATCGTGAAGGATTGATACGTTGACATTGACTTATTGAGCATTGACCAAGTTCACGATCACTCAGACGTCAAAGAGATGAAGAGTGGATTATGGGGGACCGATGCGTGGCAATCGGCTCATTAAACATTGACCGAGTTGACAATCGGCTAAATTAGCATAAAAAGGAATCGGCGAAATCAAATTGGAGAAATTCTTCATTGATAAACAAGATTTCTTACAAAGAAAGAGCCGATTGCTCAAGGGAGGAAGAACAAAAGAAGGGTCCGTTGACCAAAGCTGCTACTACTAGACCTACACTAGTAGATCCTATCTACGGCCGTCCATCGCCCTCGTCGTCATCGTCCTCGGAGCTCTCATCGGCACTACTGCCGATGGGCTCCTCGTCGCTGCTCCCGTAGCCCTCTACGGGGGCTTCATCCTCTTCTTCATCATCGCTGTCGTCGTCGTCCCACCACATGCGGAGGCGTTTCGCTGGCGGGTAGCCCTCGAGGGAGTCGTCGTCGTCTTCCTCCTCCTCTTCTTCAGAGGAGGGGCAGCCGTCCCAGGGGAACAGGTCATCCTCGCTTTCCGATTCCAGTTCCCCATCGGCGAGGAACTGGAGATCTTCATCCCCGCTGGTCAAGGACTGGTCGTCCTCGGACCAGATGGAGGAGGCGTGGTCTTCCTGGTCCCATTCTTCTGGTGCGCGTATGTCCTCCGGCGTCTCGCGGGAGGAGGAAGACCCATAGGAAAGACCGGAAGAGGAAGAGGAGGAAGAAGACATGGTGGCGCAGGAGGGTTTTTTGGGTGCTAATGCGAAGGGGATGAAGAAGCGAACTGTTTAGAACGGTTAAATAAAGGGGATATGAGGGAGATTCAATGCCACAGCGAGTTTCGAGGAAGTTGTGCCCAACGAGAAAAATTTCGCGAGGCCACGCGGAGAAGTGGAAGAGGCAAGGCATCGTAATGAAGGATACTGCGGCAGTCCTGCTCTGCCACGACATGACCCGACGAAAGAAAAGCGTAATGATTTTGGAAATGTCATTTCCAAAACCAGGGGGCATGTGTTATCACCAGAATTTGACCGGATCAGAGGTGGGACGCAATTGGAGATGGGCTTGAAGAATATATATAGAAGAAATACATGAATCGGCCTTGTGTACCAAGTTTGGGCTAATTGCCCGTGTATCTGTACCATAGTAGGATACGTGTCGGTTAGAAGTTAGAGTTTAACCCGTGCACGGTTAGGTGCACGCTCTGAATTAGAAAGTCCCCCGGACTATAAATATGTATCTAGGGTTTATGAAATAAACAACAACCAACGTTCACCACAAACCAATCTCGGCGCATCGCCAACTCCCCCGTCTCGAGGGTTTCTTCCGGTTAAGCACCATGCTGCCTAGATCGCATCTTGCGATCTAGGCAACACACGTTTATTCGTCCTCCATGCGTTGCTCGTGCTGAAGCCTTTTTGATGGCGAGCAACGTAGTTATCATAGGTGTTTTAGGGTTAGCATTGTTCTTCGTATCACATGCTATCGTCGTGCAACCCTTAGGCATCTAGCCGCCCTTACGCCTGTCACGGGTGTAAGGGCGGCACCCCACTTGATCATTGTTTAGTAGATCCGATCCGTTATGATTGCTCCTTGTTCCTCAAGGATTAGTTTAATATCTGCATTGTTAGGCCTTACAAAGGGTTGGAGGATCCAGCGACGTGTAGGGTGTCGTTTGCTAGCCCTAGACAGGACGTTCCGAGGATCAACCTCGTGTTGGTTTTTAGGCCCTGTCTAGGATCGGCTTACGATCACCGTGCGCGGTCGCGAGGCCCAATCACGAGTAGGATGTTCCGATTGTGCGGTGAAAACCCCAAATCGTAGTAGGTCGCTTCAGCTTTATCTTGATCAAGCAGGACCACCATCTGATCGTACACCTCGTACGTATCATGGGTGGATCGGCTCTTTGAGCCGATTCACGGGACAACCCGAGAGCCGATCGAGGCTCGTATTTAACGTTTACGTGTATGCCATGCATGAAACTAAGCGAGGCATCAACCAACACCTTCCTGACCAGGTATAGGTCAGGTGGCACGCCCTTGCATCAGCATCGGACGTGTGTGCAGAAGGCTTTGCGGGCCGTCGCTCGGAGGGACCAGGGCCCGGCCCGCGATCCCGGGAGATTCCCGGCTCTACGGTGTTGCCCGTCGCTGCCCACCGATGGGTTTCTGACCGCAACAGTATGGTGCGTAATGTAATCAATAACTACATCCTTAGACATAGCATCAATGTTTTATCCCTAGTGGCAACAACACATCCACAACCTTAGAACTTTCTGTCACATCGTCCCGCATTTAATGGAGGCATGAACCCACTATCGAGCATAAATACTCCCTCTTGGAGTTAAGAGCAAAAACTTGGCCGAGCCTCTACTAATAACGGAGAGCATGCAAGATCATAAACAACACATAGGTAATAGATTGATAATCAACATAACATAGTATTCTCTATCCATCGGATCCCGACAAACACAACATATAGAATTACGTGATAGATGATCTTGATCATGTTAGGCAGCTCACAAGATCCGACAATGAAGCACATGAGGAGAAGACAACCATCTAGCTACTGCTATGGACCCATAGTCCGGGGGTGAACTACTCACTCATCACTCCGGGAGGCGACCATGGCGGTGAAGAGTCCTCCGGGAGATGATTCCCCTCTCCGGCAGGGTGCTGGAGGCGATCTCCTGAATCCCCCGAGATGGGATTGGCGGCGGCAGCGTCTCTGGAAGGTTTTCCGTATCGTGGCTCTCGGTACTGGGGGTTTCGTCACGAAGGCTTTATGTAGGCGGAAGGGCAGGTCAAAGGGCGTCACGAGGGGCCCACACACCAGGGCCGCGCGGCCAAGGGCCAGGCCGCGCCGCCCTGTGGTGTCGCCACCTCGTGGCCCCACTTCGTCTCTCCCTCGGTCTTCTGGAAGCTTCGGGGCAAAATAGGACCATGGGCGTTGATTTCGTCCAATTCC
Organism: Lolium rigidum; assembly: GCF_022539505.1. NCBI lineage: Eukaryota > Viridiplantae > Streptophyta > Magnoliopsida > Poales > Poaceae > Lolium > Lolium rigidum. The sequence goes on from NC_061509.1 coordinate 266,757,942, forward strand.
GAGAATATTTCCTTACTAGGATTTCTGAAACCAAAAACAGCTAGAAACAAAGAATCGGCTCTTCGGCATCTCGTTAATAGGTTAGTGCTGGAAAATGCATAAATACGACATATAATGTGTATAAAACATGTAGATATCATCAATAATGTGGCATGGAACATAAGAAATTATCGATACGTCGGAGACGTATCAGCATCCCCAAGCTTAGTTCTGCTCGTCCCGAGCGAGTAAACGATAACAAAGATAATTTCCGGAGTGACATGCCATCATAACCTTGATCATACTATTGTAAGCATATGTAATGAATGCAGCGATCAAAACAATGGTAATGACATGAGTAAACAACTCGAATCATAAAGCAAAGACTTTTCATGAATAGTACTTCAAGACAAGCATCAATAAGTCTTGCATAAGAGTTAACTCATAAAGCAATAAATCAAAGTAAAGGTATTGAAGCAACACAAAAGAAGATTAAGTTTCAGCGGTTGCTTTCAACTTATAACATGTATATCTCATGGATATTGTCAATGTAAAGTAATATAACAAGTGCAATATGCAAGTATGTAGGAATCAATGCACGAGTTCACACAAGTGTTTGCTTCTTGAGGTGGAGAGAAATAGGTGAACTGACTCAACATTAAAGTAAAAGAATGGTCCTTCAAAGAGGAAAGCATCGATTGCTATATTTGTGCTAGAGCTTTGGTTTTGAAAACATGAAACAATTTTGTCAACGGTAGTAATAAAGCATATGTATCATGTAAATTATATCTTACAAGTTGCAAGCCTCATGCATAGTATACTAATAGTGCCCGCACCTTGTCCTAATTAGCTCGGATTACTAGGATTATCATTGCAATACACATGTTTTAACCAAGTGTCACAAAGGGGTACCTCTATGCCGCCTGTACAAAGGTCTAAGGAGAAAGCTCGCATTTGGATTTCTCGCTTTTGATTATTCTCAACTTAGACATCCATACCGGGACAACATAGACAACGAGATAATGGACTCCTCTTTTATGCATAAGCATGTAGCAACAATTAATGTTCTCATATGAGATTGAGGATATATGTCCAAAACTGAAACTTCCACCATGATTCATGGCTTTAGTTAGCGGCCCAATGTTCTTCTCTAACAATATGCATGCTCTAACCATTAAATGAGTGGTAAATCTCCCTTACTTCAGACAAGACAGACATGCATAGCAACTCACATGATATTCAACAAAGAGTTGATGGCGTCCCCAGGAGCATGGTTATCGCACAACAAGCAACTTAATAAGAGATAAAGTGCATAAGTACATATTCAATACCACAATAGTTTTTAAGGCTATTTTGTCCCATGAGCTATATATTGCAAAGGAGAATGATGGAAATTTTAAAGATAGCACTCAAGCAATTTACTTTGGAATGGCGGAGAAATACCATGTAGTAGGTAGATATGGTGGACACAAATGGCATAGTGGTTGGCTCAAGTATTTTGGATGCATGAGAAGTATTCCCTCTCGATACAAGGTTTAGGCTAGCAAGGTTATTTGAAACAAACACAAGGATGAACCGGTGCAGCAAAACTCACATAAAATACATATTGTAAACATTATAAGACTCTACACAGTCTTCCTTTTTGTTCAAAACTCAATACTAGAAATTATCTAGACTCTAGAGAGACCAAATATGCAAACCAAATTTTAGCAAGCTCTATGTATTTCTTCATTAATGGGTGCAAAGTATATGATGCAAGAGCTTAAACACGAGCACAACAATTGCCAAGTATCAAATTATTCAAGACATTTTAGAATTACTACATGTAGCATTTCCCAATTCCAACCATATAACAATTTAACGAAGAAGATTCAACCTTCGCCATGAATACTATGAGTAAAGCCTAAGGACATATTTGTCCATATGAAACAGCGGAGCGTGTCTCTCTCCCACACAATGAATGCTAGGATCCATTTTATTCAAACAAAAACAAAAACAAAAACAAACCGACGCTCCAAGCAAAGCACATAAGATGTGATGGAATAAAAATATAGTTTCAGGGAGGAACTTGATAATGTTGTCGATGAAGAAGGGGATGCCTTGGGCATCCCCAAGCTTAGACGCTTGAGTCTTCTTAAAATATGCAGGGGTGAACCACCGGGGCATCCCCAAGCTTAGAGCTTTCACTCTCCTTGATCATATTGCATCATTTCCCTCTCTTGATCCTTGAAAACTTCCTCGACACCAAACTCGAAACAACTCATTAGAGGGTTAGTGCACAATAAAAATTTATATGTTCAGAGGTGACATAATCATTTTTAACACTTCTGGACATTGAATAAAGCTACTGGACATTAATGGATCAAAGAAATTCATCCAACATAGCAAAAGAGGCAACGCGAAATAAAAGGCAGAATCTGTCAAAACAGAACAGTTCGTAAAGACGAATTTTAAAATGGCACTAGACTTGCTCAAATGAAAATGACCAAATTGAATGAAAGTTGCGTACATATCTGAGGACCACGCACGTAAATTGGCATATTTTTCTGAGCTACCTACAGAGAGGCAGGTCGAAATTCGTGACAGCAAAGAAATCATGCTACTGCGCGAGTAATCCAAATCTAGTATGAACCTTACTATCAAAGACTTTACTTGGCACAACAATGCACAAAACTAAGATAAGGAGAGGTTGCTACAGTAGTAAACAACTTCCAAGACTCAAATATAAAATAAAAGTACTGTAGTAAAAACATGGGTTGTCTCCCATAAGCGCTTTTCTTTAACGCCTTTCAGCTAGGCGCAGAAAGTGTGTATCAAGTATTATCAAGAGACGAAGTATCAACATCATAACTTGTTCTAATAATAGAGTCAAAAGGTAACTTCATTCTCTTTCTAGGGAAGTGTTCCATACCTTTCTTGAGAGGAAATTGATATTTAATATTACCTTCCTTCATATCAATGATAGCTCCAACAGTTCGAAGAAAAGGTCTTCCCAATATAATGGGACAAGATGCATTGCATTCAATATCCAAGACAACAAAATCAACGGGGACAAGGTTATTGTTAACGGTAATGCGAACATTATCAACTCTCCCCAAAGGTTTCTTTATATCATTATCAACAAGATTAACATCCAAATAACAATTTTTCAATGGTAGCAAGTCAAGCATATTATAAATCTTCTTAGGCATAACGGAAATACTTGCACCAAGATCACATAAAGCATTACAATCAAAGTCATTGACCTTCATCTTAATGATGGGCTCCCAACCATCTTCTAGCTTCCTAGGAATAGAAGCTTCACGTTCTAGTTTCTCTTCTCTAGCTTTTATGAGAGCATTTGTAATATGTTTTGTGAAAGCCAAGTTTATAGCACTAGCATTAGGACTCTTAGCAAGTTTTTGTAAGAACTTTATAACTTCAGAGATGTGGCAATCATCAAAATCCAAACCATTATAATCTAAAGCAATGGGATCATCATCCCCAATGTTGGAAAAAATTTCAGCAGTTTTATCACAGGCAGTTTCAGCAGTTTTAGCAGTTTTTTGCAGTTTTGCAGGCTTTGCATTAGGAGTAGAAGCATTGCCAACACCAATTATTTTACCATTGATAGTAGGAGGTGCAGCAACATGTGAATCATTAAAATTACTAGTGGTGGTAATAGTCCAAACTTTAGCTACATTATTCTCTTTAGCTAGTTTTTCATTTTCTTCTCTTTCCCACCTAGCATGCAATTCAACCATCAATCTTATATTCTCATTAATTCTAACTTGGATGGCATTTGCTGTAGTAACAATTTTATTTTCAATATCCTCGGGTTTAGCAGCCATTTTATTAATTAAAGAAGATTGTGACGCAGACATGTATGAGATTCGGTTTTCAGCATTTGCAAGTTTAGTTTGCAACCCAGAAATCTCTATATTCAAATTTTGAAGTTGATTTCCTATTTTCTTCAACAAGGTATATTGTTCATTCATGGTTTTAGTAAACAATTTGTTTTGCTCATATTGCGATTGCATAAAGCTCTTGGTGGATCTTTAAATTTCTAGCATCTTTTCCTCATTAAGTGAAACATATCTACCATAAGAGTTACCATTAGCAGGATATGGCCTAGAATTATTGTAATTGTTATGTTTAACATGTTCTTCTTGGGCAACTAATGAAGCTAACGGAACATTATTAGGATCAACATTAGTCCTATCATTCACAAGCATAGACATAATAGCATCAATCTTATCACTCAAGGAAGAGGTTTCTTCGACAGAATTTACCTTCTTACCTGGTGGAGCTCTTTCCGTGTGCCATTCAGAGTAATTAATCATCATATTATCAAGAAGCTTTGTTGCTTCACCAAGAGTGATGGACATAAAGGTACCTCCAGCAGCTGAATCCAATAGGTTCCGCGAAGAGAAATTCGATCATACATAAAAGGTTTGGATGATCATCCAAGTAGTCGATCCATGGGTTGGGCAATTTTTAACCAAAGATTTCATTCTTTCCCAAGCTTGTGCAACATGCTCATTATCCAATTGTTTAAAATTCATTATGCTACTTCTCAAAGATATAATTTTAGCGGGGGGATAATATCTACCAATAAAAGCATCCTTGCATTTAGTCCATGAATCAATACTATTCTTAGGCAAAGATAGCAACCAATCTTTAGCTCTTCCTCTTAATGAGAAAGGAAACAATTTTATATTTATAATGTCACCATCCACATCTTTATACTTTTGCATTTCACACAATTCAACAAAATTATTGAGATGGGCAGCAGCATCATCAGAACTAACACCAGAAAATTGCTCTCGCATAACAAGATTTAGTAAAGCGAGGTTTAATTTCAAAGAATTCTGCTGTAGTAGCAGAGTGGAGCAATAGGTGTGCATAAGAAATCATTATTGTTTGTGGTTGTGAAGTCACACAACTTAGTATTTTCAGGAGTAGCCATTTTAGCAGTAGTAAATAAAGCAAACTAGATAAAGTAAATGCAAGTAACTAATTTTTTTGTGTTTTTGATATAGAGTGCAAGACAGTAAATAAAGTAAAACTAGCAACTATTTTTTTTGTGTTTTGATTTAGTGCAGCAAACAAAGTAGTAAATAAAATAAAGCAAGACAAAACAAAGTAAAGAGATTGGATTGTGGAGACTCCCCTTGCAGCGTGTCTTGATCCCCCGGCAACGGCGCCAGAAAAAGTGCTTGATACGCGTACAACACGCGTCCGTTGGGAACCCCAAGAGGAAGGTGTGATGCGTACAGCGGCAAGTTTTCCCTCAGTAAGAAACCAAGGTTTATCGAACCAGTAGGAGCCAAGAAGCACGTTGAAGGTTGATGGCGGCGGGATGTAGTGCGGCGCAACACCGAGGATTACGGCGCCAACATGGAACTTGCACAACACAACCAACGTACTTTGCCCCAACGAAACGAGTGAGGTTGTCAATCTCACCAGCTTCGCTGTAACAAAGGATTAGATGTATAGTGTGGATGATGATTGTTTGCGAGAAAATAGTAGAACAAGTATTGCGGTAGATTGTATTCGATGTAAAAGAATGGACCGGGGTCCACGAGTTCACTAGAGGTGTCTCTCCCATAAGATAAATAGCATGTTGGGTGAACAAATTACGGTCGGGCAATTGACAAATAGAGAGAGCATGACCATGCACATACATGATATGATGAGTATAGTGAGATTTAATTGGGCATTACGACAAAGTACATAGACCGCTATCCGGCATGCATCTATGCCTAAAAAGTCCACCTTCGGGTTATCATCCGAACCCCTTCCGGTATTAAGTTGTAAACAACGAGACAATTGCATTAAGTATGGTGCGTAATGTAATCAATAACTACATCCTTAGACATAGCATCAATGTTTTATCCCTAGTGGCAACAGCACATCCACAACCTTAGAACTTTACATCACTTGTCCCAGATTTAATGGAGGCATGAACCCACTCTCGAGCATAAATACTCCCTCTTGGAGTTAAGAGCAAAAACTTGGCCGAGCCTCTACTAATAACGGAGAGCATGCAAGATCATAAACAACACATAGGTAATAGATTGATAATCAACATAACATAGTATTCTCTATCCATCGGATCCCGACAAACACAACATATAGAATTACAGATAGATGATATTGATCATGTTAGGCAGCTCACAAGATCCGACAATGAAGCACGTGAGGAGAAGACAACCATCTAGCTACTGCTATGGACCCATAGTCCAGGGGTGAACTACTCACTCATCACTCCGGAGGCGACCATGGCGGTGAAGAGTCCTCCGGGAGATGATTCCCCTCTCCGGCAGGGTGCCGGAGGCGATCTCCTGAATCCCCCGAGATGGGATTGGCGGCGGCGTATCTGGAAGGTTTTCCGTATCGTGGCTCTCGGTACTGGGGGTTTCGTCACGGAGGCTTTAAGTAGGCGGAAGGGCAGGTCAAAGGGCGTCACGAGGGGCCCACACACCAGGGCCGCGCGGCCAAGGGCCAGGCCGCGCCGCCCTGTGGTGTCGCCACCTCGTGGCCCCACTTCGTCTCTCCCTCGGTCTTACGGAAGCTTCGTGGCAAAATAGGACCACGGGCATTGATTTCGTCCAATTCCGAGAATATTTCCTTACTAGGATTTACGAAACCAAAAACAGCAGAAAACGACAAGCGGCTCTTCGGCATCTCGTTAATAGGTTAGTGCCAGAAAATGCATAAATACGACATATAATGTGTATAAAACATGTAGATATCATCAATAATGTGGCATGGAACATAAGAAATTATCGATACGTCGGAGACGTATCACCGTTCATGGAAGCTTTGCTCGATCGGACAACTACGACAGGGAGTTCCAGAAGATCGCCTCGAAGTTCGGAGCCAAGGAAGAACTCAACGCGATCGACACTGTCACAGATCACACGCAACCACCAGCCGATAATCGAAATCAAAGATCCGACGAGTTTGACGCTGCAAAGGAAGTCAAGAAGCTGCAGGTACATCCCACTGACCCAAAGAAAACGGTCAATACGTCGGCTGACCTTAATTACTAGCGCATAGGAAGGCACGCTCATCGAGTTCCTTCGTGAGCGCTGAGAGATATTTGCATGGGAACCATCCGACATGCCAGGTATCCCCAGGGAACTCGCTGAGCACGCCCTTAATGTTGACCCGACAGCCAAACCGGTGCAGCAGTCAATGCGCTGATTTTCCGAACCAAAGAGGAGAGCAATTGGAGAAGAAATCAGTCGGCTCCGTAAAGCAGGATTCATTCGGGAGCTCAAGAAAGCTGAGTGGGTGGCCAACCCTGTCATGGTGCCCAAAAAGGACACCACCGCTCTACGCATGTGTATCGATTACACCAGCCTTAATAAACACTGTCCGAAGGACCACTTCCCGCTGCCCCGTATCGATCAGATAGTCGACTCCACAGCAGGATGCGATCGCCTCTCCTTCCTTGATGCATACTCCGGGTATAATCAGATCAAACTGAAGAAAGAAGATCAGGAGCTAACCGCGTTCATCACCCCACACGACGTTTTTTGTTACAACGTCATGACCTTCGGATTGAAAAACGCGGGAGCAACTTATCAACGTTGCATGCATGCTTGCCTTGGAGAGCAAATTGGGAGAAACATCGAAGTCTACATCGACGATATCGTGGTGAAGACAAAGCATGCCGCCACTCTCATTGATGACCTGCGGGAGACCTTCGATAACCTAGACAAGTATAAAATCAAGCTGAACCCCAAAAAATGTTTCTTCGGAGTGCCAGGGGACAAGTACTCGGGTACTTCATTTCAGCCAGAGGGGTTGAAGCCAACCCTTTGAAGATCAAAGCTATTCTCGACATGGAACCGCCAAAGAATCTGCAACAAGTGCAGCAGTTGGCAGGACGTTTAGCAGCCCTCAGTAGATTCATCGCCAAGTTAGGAGAGAAAGCTTTGCCCTTTTACAGCTTAATGAAAAAGTCAGAAAAGTTCGAGTGGACAAAGGAGGTGCAGGAGTCCTTCGACAACCTGAAGAAAATCTTGTCGACGTCCCCAGTCCTTGTAACTCCACGCGAGAAGAAAACGTTGCTTATGTATATAGCCGCGACAGCACAAGTCTTCAGCAGCGTGTTGGTCGTTGAGCGCGAGGTATGCAGTATGGAAGTCGGCTCGCAAGCTGCGTCATTATTTCACGGAGCATCCGATTATCGTCGTAAGTGAAGCGCCATTGAAGAACATAATGACTAATCCAGAAGCCACGGGTCGAGTGTCCCAGTGGGCCATCGAAATAGTGCCACACGACATAACTTACGTTAACCGAACGGCGATAAAATCCCAAGTCCTCCCAGATTTCGTGGCAGATTGGATCCAGTCACAGACACCAGCAGCACCCGACATGTCGGGATCATGGACAATGTACTTCGACGGGTCAAAACGGAGCACGGGCGCAGGAGCGGGAGTGATATTGATATCACCGCAGGGAGATAAGATGAAGTACATACTACGTATGAATTTCTCCCTTCCGACGAACAATGAAGCAGAGTATGAAGCGCTGTTGCACGGGATGAGGATGGCGAAAGCATGCGGGGCAACTCGCCAAGAAATTTACGGAGATTCAAACTTGGTGGTGCAGCAGTCGATGAACCTATGTGACGCAGTCAGCGACAACATGATCGCTTATCGACAGTTGTATCGAAATATGGAAGCAAAGTTTGAAGGATGCGAGCTCAAACATATCGGCAGAGCCAGCAATGAAGAAGCCGACACTCTGGCGAATATTGGGTCCATGTGCTCCCCCGTTCCAGACGGAGTGTTTTACGAGGTCATTGCCCAGCGATCGATAAAGGAGAAAGCTTCGGCACCTTCAAAATCATCGACTGATGAATCAGCGGCGGACCAGCAGCAAACTGTCGAAGAACCTTCACCTTCATCAGCGGAGCAAGTCCTCCTCCTTGAGCCGCTATGGACCAAACCATTACTAGCATACCTGACGAAGCAGGAGTTGCTAGAGGATTCTGTGGAAGCAAGGCGGATCATCAGACGGTCAAAGGCCTTCACTCTGGTTAATGGCGAGCTTTACAAGCGTAGCATCTCGGGTATCTTCCAAAGGTGTATCGCCATTGACGATGGAAAAGCACTATTGCACGAGATACATGAAGGAACCTGCGGACACCACGCAGGAAGCAGGGCTCTTGTAGCAAAAGCCTTCAGGGCAGGATTTTACTGGCCAACAGTAGCGTCGGATGGCCGAGATCTAGTCATGAAATGTGACCCCTGCCAGCGCTTTTCCCCAAAGCCGCACGCCCCCGCAACATATCTAATGACAATACCTCTAGCCTGGCCCTTTGCTCAGTGGGGACTCGACCAAGTCGGGCCACTGCCGAGGTCGTTGATACGTCTCCGACGTATCGATAATTTATTATGTTCCATGCCACATTATTGATGATATCTACATATTTTATACACATTATATGTCATATTTATGCGTTTTCCGGAACTAACCTATTGACGAGATGCCGAAAGGCCAGTTCCTGTTTTCTGCTGTTTTTGGTTCCAGAAATCCTAGTAAGGAAATATTCTCGGAATCGGACGAAATCAAGGCCCAGCATCCTATTTTTCCACGAAGCTTCCAGAACACCCGAGAGTCGCAAGAGGGGGGCCACTGGGCCCCCAGACGATAGCCCGGCGCGGCCTAGGGGGGGGGGGCGCGCCCCCCTATTGTGTCGTCGCCTCGTTGACCCTCCGACTCCGCCTCTTCGCCTATAAAAAGGTCCCTGACCTAAAACTTCGAGACGAAAAAGCCACGATACGAGAAACCTTCCAGAGCCGCCGCCATCGCGAAGCCAAGATCTGGGGGACAGGAGTCTCTATTCCGGCACGCCACCGGGACGGGGAAGTGCCCCTGGAAGGCTCCTCCATCGACACCACCGCCATCTTCATCAACGCTGCTGTCTCCCATGAGGAGGGAGTAGTTCTCCATCGAGGCTCGGGGCTGTACCGGTAGCTATGTGGTTAATCTCTCTCCTATGTGCTTCAATACAATAATCTCATGAGCTGCCTTACATGATTGAGATTCATATGATGATGCGTGTAATCTAGATGTCATTATGCTAGTCAAGTGGGTTTTACTTATGTGATCTCCGGAGACTCCTTGTCCCACGTGTGTAAAGGTGACGAGTGTGTGCACCGTGTGGGTCTCTTAGGCTATATTTCACGAGAATACTTATTCAACTGTTATGAATGGCATAGTGAAGTGCTTATTTATATCCCTTTATGATTGCAATGTGTTTTGTACCACAATTTATACGTGTGCTACTCTAGTGATGTTATTAAAGTAGTTTATTCCTCCTGCACGGTGTAATGGTGACAGTGTGTGCATCCGTGTTAGTACTTGGCGTAGGCTATGATTATGATCTCTTGTAGATTATGAAGTTAACTATTGCTATGATGGTATTGATGTGATCTATTCCTCCTACTTAGTGTGAAGGTGACAGTGTGCATGCTATGTTAGTACTTGGTTTAGTTGTGTTGATCTGTCATGCACTCTAAGGTTATTTAAATATGAACATTGAATATTGTGGAGCTTGTTAACTCCGGCATTGAGGGTTCGTGTAATCCTACGCAATTAGTGGTGTTCATCATCCAACAAGAGAGTGTAGAGTATGCATTTATCTATTACTGTTATGTGATCAAAGTTGAGAGTGTCCACTAGTGAAAGTCTAATCCCTAGGCCTTGTTCCTAAATACTTGCTATCGCTGCTTGTTTCTTGTTTTTTGCTGCGTTACTACGCTTGTTCTTGTCTCGGGCAAAGCACTTTTACGGTGCCGTTGCCACTTGCTCATACTTATTTATACCACCTGTATTTCACTATCTCTTCGCCGAACTAGTGCACCTATTAGGTGTGTTGGGGACACAAGAGACTTCTTGCTTTGTGGTTGCGGGGTTGCATGAGAGGGATATCTTTGACCTCTTCCTCCACGAGTTCGATAAACCTTGGGTGATCCACTTAAGGGAAACTTGCTGCTGTTCTACAAACCTCTGCTCTTGGAGGCCCAACACTCGTCTACAAGAATAGAAGCACCCGTAGACATCAAGCTATTTTACGGCGCCGTTGCCGGGAGGAAAGGTAAAAGGTACTCACACTCCGGATCTCGGCTACTAAGCTATTTTCGCCGTTGTAAGTGCTCGAAGCTATTTCCTTTAGATCATGCAATTGCATCTTTTTGTTTCTTGTTTACACTAGTTAGGCATAATGGACAACAATGAGCTTCTTATTCTATTTCCTGATTTAAGACATGGATGGTTTGATGCGAAAATGAAAAAACCTATGGAACATATTAGTATGAACGCTTTGAACACCATTGTTGCTAATGATATGGAAAATTCTAAGCTTGGGGAAGCTGGCTTTGATGAGCATGATATTTTTAGTCCCCCAAGCATTGAGGAGAAAATTTACTTTGATGATACTTTGCCTCCTATTTATGATGATTATAATGATATTGGTCTTTTAGTACCGCCTGTTATGGAGGATAAATTTGATTATGATTACAATATGGCTCCTATATTTTATGATGAGAATAATAATGATAGCTACTTTCTTGAATTTGCTCCCACTACAAGTAATAAAATTGATTATGCTTATGTGGAGAGTAATAATTTTATGCATGAGACTCATGATAAGAATGCTTTATGTGATAGTTATATTGTTGAGTTTGCTCATGTTGCTACTGAAAGTTATTATGAGAGAGGAAAATATGGTTGTAGAAATTTTCATGTTACTAAAACACCTCTCTATGTGCTGAAATTTTTGAAGCTACACTTGTTCTATCTTCCTATGCTTGTTACTTTGCTCTTCATGAACTCTTTTATTTACAAGATTCCTTTTCATAGGAAGCATGTTAGGCTTAAATTTGTTTTGAATTTGCCTCTTGATGCTCTCTTTTGCTTCACATACTATTTCTTACGAGTGCATCATTAAAACTGCTGAGCCCATCTTAATGGCTATAAAGAAAGAACTTCTTGGGAGATAACCCATGTGTTTATTTTGTTACAGTACTTTTATTTTATATTTGTGTCTTGGAAGTTGTTACTACTGTAGCAACCTCTCCTTATCTTAGTTTTGTTGCATTGTTGTGCCAAGTAAAGTCTTTGATAGTAAGGTTCATACTAGATTTGGATTACTGCGCGAAACAGATTTCTTCTTTGTCACGAATCTGGGCCTAATTCTCTGTAGGTAACTCAGAAAATTATGCCAATTTACGTGAGTGATCCTCAGATATGTACGCAACTTTAATTAAATTAAAGCATTTTCATCTGAGCAAGTCTGGTGCCATTTTAAAATTCGTCTTTACGGACTGTTCTGTTTTGACAGATTCTGCCTTTTATTTCGCATTGCTTCTTTCGCTGTGTTGGGTGGATTTCTTTGTTCCATTACCTTCCAGTAGCTTTGTGAAATGTCCAGAAGTGTTAAGAATGATTGTGTCACCTCTGAACATGTGAATTTTTGATTATGCACTAACCCTCTAATGAGTTTGTTTTGAGTTTGGTGTGGAGGAAGTTTTCAAGGGTCAAGAGAGGAGGATGATATACTATGATCAAGAAGAGTGAAGAGTCTAAGCTTGGGGATGCCCCCGCGGTTCATCCCTGCATATTTCAAGAAGACTCAAGCATCTAAGCTTGGGGATGCCCAAGGCATCCCCTTCTTCATCGACAAATTATCAGGTTCCTTCTCTTGAAACTATATTTTTATTCGGTCACATCTTATGTACTTTACTTGGAGCGTCTGTGTGCTTTTATTTTTGTTTGTGTTTGAATAAGATCTGATCCATCATGCTTGTGTGGGAGAGAGACACGCTCCGCTGGTTCGTATGAACACATGTGTTCTTAGCTTTTAATGTTCATGGCGAAGGTTGAAACTGCTTCGTTCATTGTTATATGGTTGGAAACGGAAAATGCTACATGTAGTAATTCTAAAATGTCTTGAATAATTTGATACTTGGCAATTGTTGTGCTCATGTTTAAGCTCTTGCATCATATACTTTGCACCCATTAATGAAGAAATACCTAGAGCTTGCTAAATTTGGTTTGCATATTTGGTCTCTCTAAAGTCTAGATAATTTCTAGTATTGAGTTTTGAACAACAAGGAAGACGGTGTAGAGTCTTATAATGTTTACAATATGTCTTTTATGTGAGTTTTGCTGCACCGGTTCATCCTTGTGTTTGTTTCAAATAACCTTGCTAGCCTAAGCCTTGTATCGAGAGGGAATACTTCTCATGCATCCAAAATCCTTGAGCCAACCACTATGCCATTTGTGTCCACCATACCTACCTACTACATGGTATTTTCCCGCCATTCCAAAGTAAATTGCTTGAGTGCTACCTTTAAATAATTCAAAATTTATCACCTCTTATTTGTGTCAATGTTTTATAGCTCATGAGGAAGTATGTGGTGTTTATCTTTCGATCTTGTCATTTACTTCGGACAGACTTTCACCAATGGACTAGTGGCTCATCCGCTTATCCAATAATTTTGCAAAAAGAGTGGCAATGGGGTGCCCAGCCCCAATTAATTAACCTGCATTAATAATTCTCTTCACATGTTTTGCTCCGATCTATCGGTAAGCAACTTAATTTTGCAAATAGACACTCCTCCATGGTATGTGAATGTTGGAAGGCACTCGAGGATTCGGTTATCCATGGCTTGTGTAAGCAAAAGGTTGGGAGGAGTGTCATCCATAAATAAAGAAAAAACTAAACTAAAGTACATGTGTAAACAAAAGAGAAGAGGGATGATCTACCTTGCTGGTAGAGATAACGTCCTTCATGGGACCCGCTCTTGAAAGTCTGGTTGATGAGGTAGTTAGAGTGCCCACTACCATTCGTTGACAACAACAAAAACCTCTCAAAATTTTACTTTTATGCTCTCTTTATGTTTTCAAAACCAAAGCTCTAGCACAAATATAGCAATCGATGCTTCCCTCTTTGAAGGACCTTTCTTTTACTTTTATGTTGAGTCAGTTCACCTATTTCTCTCGACCTCAAGAAGCAAACACCTGTGTGAACTGTGCATTGATTCCTACATACTTGCATATTGCACTTGTTATATTACTTTGCATTGACAATTATCCATGAGATATACATGTTACAAGTTGAAAGCAACCGCTGAAACTTAATCTTCCTTTATGTTGCTTCAATACCTTTTACTTTGAATTATTGCTTTATGAGTTAACTCTTATGAAAGACTTATTGATGCTTGTCTTGAAAGTACTATTCATGAAAAGTCTTTGCTTTATGATTCATTTGTTTACTCATGTCATTACCATTGTTTTCGTCGCTGCACTCATTACATATAATTTACAATTGTATTGATCAAGATTATGATAGCATGTCACTTAAGAAATTATCTTTGTTATCGTTTACCTGCTCGGGACGAGCAGGAACTAAGCTTGGGGATGCTGATACGTCTCTGACGTATCGATAATTTCTTATGTTCCATGCCACATTATTGATGATATCTACATGTTTTATACACATTATATGTCATATTTATGCGTTTTCCGGAACTAACCTATTGACGAGATGCCGAAAGGCCGGTTCCTATTTTCTGCTGTTTTTGGTTCCAGAAATCCTAGTAAGGAAATATTCTCGGAATCGGACGAAATCAAGGCCCAGCATCCTATTTTTCCACGAAGCTTCCAGAACACCCGAGAGTCGCCAGAGGGGGGCCACTGGGCCCCCAGACGATAGCCCGGCGCGGCCTAGGGGGGGCCGCGCCCCCCTATTGTGTCGTCGCCTCGTTGACCCTCCGACTCCGCCTCTTCGCCTATAAAAAGGTCCCTGACCTAAAACTTCGAGACGGAAAAGCCACGGTACGAGAAACCTTCCAGAGCCGCCGCCATCGCGAAGCCAAGATGCAGGGGACAGGAGTCTCTGTTCCGGCACGCCGCCGGGACGGGGAAGTGCCCCCGGAAGGCTCCTCCATCGACACCACCGCCATCTTCATCAACGCTGCTGTCTCCCATGAGGAGGGAGTAGTTCTCCATCAAGGCTCGGGGCTGTACCGGTAGCTATGTGGTTAATCTCTCTCCTATGTGCTTCAATACAATAATCTCATGAGCTGCCTTACATGATTGAGATTCATATGATGATGCGTGTAATCTAGATGTCATTATGCTAGTCAAGTGGGTTTTACTTATGTGATCTCCGGAGACTCTTTGTCCCACGTGTGTAAAGGTGACGAGTGTGTGCACCGTGTGGGTCTCTTAGGCTATATTTCACGAGAATACTTATTCATTGTTATGAATGGCATGGTGAAGTGCTTATTTATATCCCTTTATGATTGCAATGTGTTTTGTATCACAATTTATCTGTGTGCTACTCTAGTGATGTTATTAAAGTAGTTTATTCCTCCTGCACGGTGTAATGGTGACAGTGTGTGCATCCGTGTTAATACTTGGCGTAGGCTATGATTATGATCTCTTGTAGATTATGAAGTTAACTATTGCTATGATGGTATTGATGTGATCTATTCCTCCTACTTAGTGTGAAGGTGACAGTGTGCATGCTATGTTAGTACTTGGTTTAGTTGTGTTGATCTGTCATGCACTCTAAGGTTATTTAAATATGAACATTGAATATTGTGGAGCTTGTTAACTCCGGCATTGAGGGTTCGTGTAATCCTACGCAATTAGTGGTGTTCATCATCCAACAAGAGAGTGTAGAGTATGCATTTATCTATTCTGTTATGTGATCAAAGTTGAGAGTGTCCACTAGTGAAAGTCTAATCCCTAGGCCTTGTTCCTAAATATCTGCTATCGCTGCTTGTTTACTTGTTTTGCTTTGCGTTACTACTTGCTTGTTCTTGTCCCGGGCAAAGCACTTTTACAGTGCTGTTGCCACTTGCTCATACTTATTTATACCACCTGTATTTCACTATCTCTTCGCCGAACTAGTGCACCTATTAGGTGTGTTGGGGACACAAGAGACTTCTTGCTTTGTGGTTGCGGGGTTGCATGAGAGGGATATCTTTGACCTCTTCCTCCCTGAGTTCGATAAACCTTGGGTGATCCACTTAAGGGAAACTTGCTGCTGTTCTACAAACCTCTGCTCTTGGAGGCCCAACACTGTCTACAAGAATAGAAGCACCCGTAGACATCAGTCGTCGCCTGGAGGGCACACGTATTTGCTGGTCGCAGTCGACAAGTTCACCAAGTGGATCGAGGCAGTGCCCGTTCGAAACCAAAAGGCCGAAACAGCAGTTCAGTTTTTCAGAGGAATAACTTGTCGGTTTGGTATGCCCCACAGTATCGTCACTGACAAGGATCTAATTTCGACTCCAAAGAGTTCCGAAAGTTTTGCGACGACGGAGGAATCAAATTAAAGTTTGCATCAGTAAGCCACCCGCAGACCAACGGGCAGGTGGAAAGGATCAACGGTCTAATAGGGGATGGCCTCAAGAAACGCTTACAGGCGCGGCTGGAGCCTGGGAAGAGGAGCTACCATCTGTGCTATGGAGTTTGCGCACTACGCCTAACAGGTCGACTCAGTACACCCCGTTTTTCTTGGTGCACGGAGCCGAAGCGGTTCTACCGGCCGACGTTCGGTTCGAAGCTCCTCGGGTGACAGCGTATACAGAATCTTCTTCCAACATCGCGGCTGCGAGATGCCGTAGACCTTCTCGATGAAGCACGAGACATTGCCTTGGCAAGAACAACGGTGTACCAACAGGCGTTGAGGAATTATCACAGCCGACGGATACGCAGTCGAAGCTTTATTGTTGGGGATATGGTACTTCGGCTGAAGCAAGAAAGACCCCTAAAACTTGAATCCCCATGGGAAGGACCATACATCGTTACTGAAGTGATACCAGGAGGAGCATATCGGCTCAAAAACCCAGCTTCAGGAAAAGACGTTGGGAATCCATGGAACATCGCACAGTTGCGACGGTTCTATACATAGGATACAATTGTTCTTACTTACTTGACAACTCTTAAGGTTGCTTTTGCATTATGAATAAAGTTCTAATCAGGTTCTCGACCTTTTTCTTAGTTCAGGCCCTACCACCCGAACATATCGTTTGGGGCCCCAAACCATTGGCTCTTACTCCCATCGGGAGCGCTGGCCTGAAGAATACGCTTACACAGTGTCATTAATTAAATACTCTCAACGAGAGCTAAGATTAATGACGCAACAAAACAACCAATCCAAGCCTCGAAAAATACGAGAGTGCTGCAGTCGATGGTTACAATATCATAAAATAAGGCTCAAACCGGTGCACCGCGCGACGAAGCCAAGCATCTAATTCCCTCGATTAAGTCGATGGGTCTCGCTTTTACAAAAACCTATATATCGACTTCGCAATAACATTGCAAAATTCAACGAAGTCGTCGAGAGAGCAGGTTGAACTGATCACTCAGCCGCCCTCGACAATAAATTATCAATCAAACTAGTATAGCGTGTAGCGCACGCGGTAAATTTGTACAAAACAATCTTATGCAGGTACAAGGTGGTTACATTCATGACTAGGCCCCTTGGTTATCTTGACCTCTCGTTTCTCTCTCAAGGCACGACTCCATCCGAGAGACAATGGTATACGTAGGGCCTCTAGCAATATCATAATATTGGCCTAAACTCCTCTCAGTGTTTGCTACGGCCCTCAAGTCTAAGGATGGATGGCATGCCAATACTGAAGCAAAAGCAAGTTCAGCACCAGCCAGAAGCTCTTTCCGCACCAACTGCTGAATCCTTTTTGGTGACTTGAATCGGGTGAACAGAGCAGATATGGTTTTGGGAGCCTGATCCAAGGGAAACAAAGTATTCCAGACCATCGTGAGATGGGCATGGAACTTATCGAAGTAGTAATGTGCCTTCTCCACCCGATGTTCAAACTTCGCCATAATAACGGCCTTCGGACGATGCAGCCACAGATCGTGCTTTGGGTGAGCAGCATCAGTCATCGCCTCGACCTTCTCATGGATCTTCCTGTCTTCCTTGGACTTATCTGAAGATACAACTGGAAAGGAACGGATATTAGTTAAAGAGAACATCCGAGCTACACCAGGAGTCAGAAGATGGGGAAAACACTCACAACCCAAACTTTCGGTGGCAACATGAAGACCATCAAGAGCATATTGCTCGATAGCGGTTGCTATTTCCCCTTTTTTCTTGACCAACGCTGCCATGGCCCGAAGAGAAGTAATGTCTTTATTTAAACGAGACACTTGGTCACGTAAGCGGTGGATAAGGTCTGATTCATCGTTAGTCGAAGGATCTGAGGAAAGCTCGGCACGGGAAGAAGATGAAGCGATCTGCAGTACAATCTTTGGTTCAGAACAACATTAGCATAAAACTCCCATCGGGTGCGCTTGGCGTATATATTACATTCAGAAGATCGTTTGAATTGGCAACAGAGCCGAAGTAAAATGGGTCTAAATTAAATTGCAAGTGGTCTCGATTACAAGTCTTCAAGCGAAAGTTCAGGGAGGCACTGATGATGAGTCAGGAGCAGCTTCAGGAGCGGGCTTAGCCTGCGCTTCATCTACCAACTTCAGGAGTCGGTTGGCACAAGTCACTGCCGATCTTTTAAAGGGTTCAAGGTCGACTACGTGGTTGTCGTCATCCACAGGCAAGGCCTTAGATATCTCCTCCAAATTAGACCCCATCCCGTGGCCCATTAGCAGCTGGAAAGTAAGAACCGCCCCAAACAAGCGAGAACGGCGTTTCAATACCTCCACAGGCTCGGGAGAGTCGACAAGAAAAGCGTCCGCCATCTCGCCAAGGGTCTTGTCCTGCTTCAGCTTCGGGAAGATCATCGTGTACTGCCTCGACAGTGCTCCTCTAGTCTTTTGCAGAAGCCCGAGGACTTGGACATTTGACTCAGCGGCAAGCGACAAGGCATCGGATGTGGAGTCCTCCCGAAGCTGATGGCGTCGAGTGATGGTTATATCGGCGGCCTCTGAAAGAAAGACAGACCAGCAACCAAAAAGGAAGTACCAGAAATGAAAACTATGTGTCATGAACCTTACCCAATAAATCCTTGATGGATTCACGAAGAACGCCTTCCTTTTTATCGACTGCAACCGCTGCCGCACGCCTGGCGTCCTGCTCATCCTTCATCTGCTGCTTCAGCTTCGTCAGCTCCCCCTTCAGCAAGGCGTTTTCCTTCTTGGCATCGGTGGCAAGCTTGTTGGCCTCCAGCACTTGATCAGCCGAAGATTTGACAGTCTTCCGAAGCTGGGCGTTTTCAGCCTCCAGTCGGGTAAACTGCTCGGCGAAATCTACCACAGCATCGACTGTGGCATAAATCGGCTGCAGCAAGGGAAATCAGGGAGATTCAGTCGACATGAGGAAAATTCAGTAAAACAAGGCAAAATAAATACTTACGTGATCACGAGAAGCCGACGAAGTAGGAGCATCACCAGGAGGAATGACCTTCGACACTGGAATTTTCTCCACGATCGTCCTCATAGGAGGCGTCGACTTGGCACGAGAAGGATTCGGTTCCTTAGCTGATGCTGCTCTCTCAGCAGATAACTTAGCCCTCTTCGCGAGAGGGACAAGATCATCATCAGAGCTACTTCAGAAAGGAGAATGATTAGCATACAAAAAGACAAAGGTTAAGTTGCAATGGAGTGAAGATGCTTACAGTTCCAAGTCATCCTCGGCAGCGAAAAAGTTTGATGGCCTCTTGTCGGTAGGAGAAGGTGGAGAAGCTCCAACGGCATCATTATCTCGGTCGCTGGGACTAGATTCAGCCGTCGTGATAAAATCTTCGTCTATCTGCAAGCGACGCTTGCTCCTGGTAAAAGCAACCTCTTTGACAGTGTCGTCCTCCTGGACATCGCTGTCCTCAAGGACTTGCTGGGCGTCCTCGGTCCCCTCGGAATCGTCATCGTGATCCTCTGGTTCCACACAGCTTTCCGGGGTGGGAGGATAGCATTGGACGACGGAGGAGGCCTATCAAGAAGAGAAATTGAAGTTTGTAAAATACAATGAAGAAAAAAGAGATGAAAGCAAGCAAAGAGCGGCAGAGATTACCTCAGTCGGGGGATGGTCAAAATCGTAAGGAGGACGAGCCGATGTCAAGACAATGTTATCCTTCATACTAAGGCACGTCAAGCGACGAACCTCGTCCCGAAGATCATCTGCCGACAGGTCGGCAGAGCTGATCCTCGACTTGTCGGTCTTGCCGGTGTAAAGCCATAACTGATGGGGTCGAGACATTAACGGCTGCACTCGACGTTGTAGGAACACTGAAACTACTTCAGTGCCGCACATCGTCAAGCCTCCCGTGTTCTTCAAGACGACGACCCGCTCAAACAGTCTGTCGGCTGTCGCCCTCTCTTCGGGAGAAAGGGCGTTTCGCCAGGACTTTTTCTTGTGAGCCACCAAGACGTCATCAAAGTGAGGGAGATTCGAGCGTCGCCCGGGCACTATGGGATCACGCAAGTAAAACCACTTGTTGCGCCAGCCCTGGACGGACTCCTTCATTGGATAGTCGAAGTAGTCGACCTCCTTCCTGACAACAAAGCCGACGCCACCGACGACGGGGGGGGGGGCATTGCTGTCATTGTGGCGCTTCACGTAGAAGATCTTCCTCCAAAGACCCCAGTGAGGGTCAATGCCGAGGAAGGCCTCGCAAACAGTGATGAAGATGGAGAGATGGAGGATGGAGTTTGGGGTCAGCTGCCAGAGCTGGATCCCGTAGAAGAAAAGAAGAGAGCGAAGGAACTCGTGGGCCGGAAGAGAAAGACCACGGAACAAAAAGGCAACGAACATGACAGTGAAACCCTTCAGGGGCTTTGGGCGAGAAACCGCACCTGGAAGACGAATATCATCCTCAGATGCGGAGATGAAGCCGAGGGCGCGCAACTTGTTGATGTCACGGTTGGAAATGGCGGAGGCACTCCAATCGCGGCTAACTTTGGCCGCGTCCGAAGTGCTGGCGCTCTTCTTCTTGCCCATGGTGTGCGGAACTTTTGACGAAGAAACAGAGGAAGCAGGAAGGTTTGGGTGAGGAAGATGAGCAGTAAGAGGTGTGAAAGGTAAAAACATGGAGGCCCTCTATTTATGCCGTAAGAATCTGTGCGAGATCGTGGCCATAACTCCACAGGCGTCGTGGGAGGTGGAGCGGATCTGGTTGTACACGTGGCGCTTGAAAAGAGAACGGAACCGGCGGCCCATTATTCCCACGTTGTGCGAAAATCGAGGGGACGCCTCGGTCGCCGCGCGTGCACTGGTCAAGTCCTAAAAACTGCCCGCGCAGAACTAGGGTGGGCCCGTCAGGTCAAGTCTTGTCAATCAAACCACAGCAGCCGCACGTCAACAGTGACGTCATAGAGATTGTTGCAAGCACTCGAAGAAAATATTAAAAGTTATCGGATGGAGAACTTGAGTCTAAGCACAGATTATGAAGCATCTGCACTTAGACTCGGGGGCTACTCCCATCGGGAGCGCTGATGCGCACCCGATAAAATCAAGGACTCGAAGAAAAAGGATGAAGATGATTGCTTAGCTCAAGTCTGCGCCCGGTTGCAAGCACCCGTGCCCAGACTCGGGGGTTACTCCCATCGGGAGCGCATGACGCGCACCCGACAGAACTTTTTTGCACTCCAGGATCATGCCCGGGGACTTGATTCTGCGTAGGGTAACGTTGTTTTGCCATCGGTAGTTAACCAACAAAAGTTGGGCACGTTACTCATCATCCCTTGCAAGCAAAAAATGTATCGGATGACTTATGAAGACCTGCAGAAAACTTTGGTAGAGAAGAATGTTCGAGTGGTACAACTTGAGTCTACGCACGGATTGCAAGCATCCGTACCTAAACTCGGGGGCTACTCCCATCGGGAGCGCTGACGCGCACCCGATATAAGAGGACGATGCTGATTCAAGATAAACAAGGACAATCAAGGAGAAGAACATCAAAAGAAGACATGCTTCAGTCTCTACCCGAACAATGTTCGGCTAGACACTCGGGGGCTACTGACGTGGGCATTACCCTTCGGGTAACCGACATTGCCCTATCCCGTATTGTCCAGTTGGAGGCCCATGAAGGCACTTGGAGGCAAGGCGGGCCACTTGGATGGCGCACCAGAAGATTCCTTGACGGGCAAGGCAAGGAAGCGGCCGAACAAGGGAAGATTAGATTTAAAACTGCTGTAAACCGAGTCGTACACGGTTAGACCTCTTGATACCTGGCCTCCTATATAAAGGCCAGGAGAGGGGCTGCCGAGGGACACAATCGATCTTAACAGCCTTAGCCACCAAAAAGTCTAGAGCTAGGTTGCCGCAGCACTTAGCCTCTCGACGAGATCTCAGCCGAACTGTTCGGCACCCCATTGTAATCCAATATCTTCATAATCAAGAACAAACAGGCAAGACGTAAGGGTTTTACCTCAACGAGGGCCCCGAACCTGGGTAAATCGCTCTCCCCGCTTGTCTGTGAACCGATGTCTCGTGTCAGCTTGCAGGATTCCGTCAACCCTAAGCCCCAATCGGAGGGCATTGCCGAGGATTACCCTCGACAGAGACGATGACGATGTACGACCTGCAGAAATGTTAGCTCGTCTCCATGGTGGTTGACGATCCTGCACTTCATGTTCAGCTTTGCAAGCAAGATGAAACAAGCGAGTAATAGTGTTGTACTCCTTATAATCTAAAATATGCCGAATCTCTTTATTCAAACCACCAAAGAAACGTGCAAGCATAGCCTCATTATCCTCTACAATACCACAATGAATCATGCCAGTTTGCAATTCTTGATAATAGTCTTCTACATAATTTTTTCCTTGTTCTAAGCGAGACAATTTTTTCAGCAAATCACGTTGGTAATGTGGAGGAACAAGACGAGTACGCATAGCAAGTTATAAACCAACCCAAGTAGTAGGAATATTAGCATGATGTACTCTACAATGCTCAGACCACCAAATAGATGCAAAATCTGTGAACTCACAAGTAGCAGCACTAACACACAAATGATCAGGATAGCGTAAACATGCAAAACGTTGCTCTACTTCCAATTCCCATGTAAGATATGCATCAGGATTAAATCTACCCTCAAATGGCGGAATATTCAATTTAAGTTTTGCAACATGATCATCATCACGTACCGGCCGTTAGAGGTGGGCGAGCGTTGCGGTTCAGTTGTCGTGGACGACCAGGTGCAGGTTGTTCGACCTCCTCGCCGTCTAGCACGTTCTCATATACTTGCTCGTCCTCGTCCCCTCCATAATCATCGTATCCTTGATCAGAAGGCGCGTCATGTGTGGCTGCAGCAGCAGGAGCGGTACCCGCGGGCACCTCCACACGAGGAACGCGGCGTGCGCGTCGTCGCACGTTGTCGCGAGGTGGCGGCAACCGAGTCAAGAGCTCCTGGAACTTGGCGTCGAGCTTGGAGTTGAAAGCTGCCTCGAGGCCATCCAGCTTGTCTAGCGCGTCGGTGAGTTTGGCGTCCACGTCACCAACGCGCGCATCGACGTTGCGTGCATGCCCGCCCAAAAGGTGGGTGAAGTGAGCATGCAACTCCTCACTCGTCATCTTGGCCGGGTCAACAGCGGCCGGTGTAGGTCTACCTTGGCGCTAGACCATAGAGGTCTCTATGGTCGGGCGCCCAGATTTTTTTTTGCGGAATCTACCTTGGCGCTAGACCATAGAGGTCTCTATGGTCGGGCGCCCAGATTTTTTTTGCGGAATCTACCTTGGCGCTAGATGATGTCTACGCACGCTTCTATTCCTGTAGACAGTGTTGGGCCTCCAAGAGCAGAGGTTTGTAGAATAGCAGCAAGTTTCCCTTAAGTGAATCACCCAAGGTTTATCGAACTCAGGGAGGTAGAGGACAAAGATATCCCTCTCAAGCAACCCTGCAATTACGATACAAGAAGTCTCTTGTGTCCCCAACACACCCAATACACTTGTCAGATGTATAGGTGCACTAGTTCGGCGAAGAGATACTAAGATGCAAGTGATATGGATGAATATGAGTGGTAATAGCAATCTGAAATAAAGATGGCAGCGAGTAAACATGCAGTGCAACAGTATATAAACGGTGATTCGATGCTTGGAAACAAGGCCTAGGATCATACTTTCACTACTGGACACTCTCAACAATGATCACATAAATAAATAAATAACTTCTCCTCACTTGTGCTACATACACTCTCTTGTTGGATAACAAACACCATTCATTGTGTAGGGCTACAAGAGCACCCTCAAGCCGGAGTTAACAAGCTCCACAACATTCGGAGTTCATATTTAAATAACCTCTAGAGCATAATAGACCGTTGCAATTTAGACCGAGTACTAACATAGCATACACACTGTCACCTTTAAGCTATGAAAGGGGGAATAGATCACATCAATACTATCATAGTAATAGTTAACTCCATAATCTACAAGAGATTACAATCATAACCTACACCAAGTACTACATGATGCACACACCGTCACCTTTACATCATGAAGGAGGAATAGACTACTTTAATAACATCACTAGAGTAGCACATAGATTAATAGCGATACAAAGCTCATGATCACATAAAGATCACATGGGAGAGAGAGATGAACCACATAGCTACCGGTACAGCCCTTAGCCTCGGGGGAGAACTACTCCCTCCTCATCATAGAAGACAACAACGTCGATGAAGATGGCGGTGGTGTCGATGGAGATGCCTTCCGGGGGCACTTCCCCGTCCCGGTGGCGTGCCGGAACAGAGACTTCTGTCCCCCGAATCTTGGCTTCGCGATGGCGGCGGATCTGGAACTTTTCTCGTACCGTGGCTTATTCTTTTAGGGTTTTCGCGACGGAGGCTTTAAATAGGCGGAAGAGCAGCCTCGGAGGAGTCCTGGTGGACCCACACCATAGGGGGCGCCCCCCCTTGGCCGCGCCGCCTTGTGGGGTGGGGCCCCCTGGCTCTATTCTGGCCCCTCTTCGGTGCTCTGGAACCTTCCGGGAAAAATAAGATACTGGGCGTTGATTTCGTCCAGTTCCGAGAATATTTCCTTTGTAGGATTTCTGAAACCAAAAACAGCACAAAACAGGAACTGGCGCTTCGGCATCTCGTTAATAGGTTAGTGCCGGAAAATGCATCAAAACGATATAAAGTATGAATAAAACATGTAGGTATTGTCATAAAACTAGCATGGAACATAAGAAATTATGGATACGTTTGAGACGTATCAAGCATCCCCAAGCTTAGTTCCTGCTCGCCCTCGAGTAGGTAAACGATAACAAGGATAATTTCTTAAGTGACATGCTACCAACATGATCTTGATCAATACTATTGTAAAGCATATGAAATGAATGAAGTGATTCAAAGCAATGGTAAAGACAATGACTAAACAACTGAATCATATAGCAAAGACTTTTCATGAATAGTAGTTTCAAGACAAGCATCAATAAGACTTGCATAGGAGTTAACTCATAAAGCAATGAATTCTTAGTAGAAGATTTTGAAGCAACACAAAGGATGATATAAGTTTGAGCAGTTGCTTTCAACTTCAACATGTATATCTCATGGATAATTGTCAACATAAAGCAATATGACAAGTGCAATAGGTAAACATGTAAGAATCAATGCACACAGTTCACACAAGTGTTTGCTTCTAAGATAGAAAGAAGTAGGTAAACTGACTCAACAATAAAGTAAAAGATAGGCCCTTCGCGAGAGGAAGCATGGATTACTATTTTTGTGCTAGAGCTTTTCATTTTGAAAACATAGAAACAATTTTGTCAACGGTAGTAATAATTCATATGTGTTATGCATAAGACATCCTATAAGTTGCAAGCCTCATGCATAGAATACCAATAGTGCTCGCACCTTGTCCTAATTAGTTTGGATTTACATGGATTATCATTGCATAACATATGTTTCAACCAAGTGTCACAAAGGGGTACCTCTATGCCGCCTGTACAAAGGTCTACGGAGAAAGATCGCATTTGATTTCTCGTTTTTTGATTATTCTCAACTTAGACATCCATACAGGGACAACATAGACAACAGATAATGGACTCCTCTTTAATGCATAAGCATTCAACAACATATAATATTCTCATAGGAGATTGAGGATTGATGTCCAAACTGAAACTTCCACCATGATTCATGGCTTTAGTTAGTGGCCCAATGTTCTTCTCTAACAATATGCATACTCAAACCATTTGATCATGATAAATCACCCTTACTTCAGACAAGACGAACATGCATAGCAACTCACATGATATTCAACAAAGGTGTATTAGTTGGTGGCGTCCCCAGAAACATGGTTACCGCTCAACAAGCAACTTATAAGAAATAAGATACATAGCTCATATTTTTTTACCACAATAGTTTTTAAGGCTATTTTCCCATGAGCTATATATTTCAAAGACAAAGAATATAATTTTTAAAGGTAGCACTCAAGTAATTTACTTTGGAATGGCAGAGAAATACCACATAGTAGGTAGGTATGGTGGACACAAATGGCATAGGTTTTGGCTCAAGGATTTGGATGCACGAGAAGTAATCCCTCTCAGTACAAGGCTTTGGCTAGCAGGGTTGTTTGAAGCAAACTCAAGTATAAAACGGTACAGCAAAACTTACATAAGAACATATTGCAAGCATTATAAGACTCTACACTGTCTCCTTGTTGTTTAAACACTTCACCAGAAAATATCTAGACTTTAGAGAGACCAATCATGCAAACCAAATTTCAACAAGCTCTATGGTAGTTCTTCATTAATAGGTGCAAAGTACATGATGCAAGAGCTTACACATGATCTATTTGAGCACAACAATTGCCAAGTATCAAATTATTCAAGACAATATACCAATTACTACATGAAGCATTTTCTGTTTCCAACCAATAAATGCAGCAGCTTTTAACTTTAGCCATGAACATTAAAAATAAAGCGAAGAACACAAGTGTTCAAATGAACGAGCGGAGCGTGTCTCTCTCCCACACAAGCATGATGGATCAGATTTTATTCAAACAAAAAAAAACATACAGACGCTCCAAGTAAAGCACATAAGATGTGACGGAATAAAAATATAGTTTCACTAGAGGTGACCTGATAAGTTGTTGATGAAGAAGGGGATGCCTTGGGCATCCCAAAGCTTAGATGCTTGAGTCTTCTTGAAATATGCAGGGATGAACCACAGGGGCATCCCCAAGCTTAGACTTTTCACTCTTCTTGATCATATTATATCATCCTCCTCTCTTGACCCTTGAAAACTTCCTCCACACCAAACTCAAAACAAACTCATTAGAGGGTTAGTGCATAATCGAAAATTCACATATTCAGAGGTGACAAAATCATTCTTAACACTTCTGGACATTGCACAAAGCTACTGAAGGTTAATGGAACAAAGAAATCCATCAAACATAGCAAAACAGGCAATGCGAAATAAAAGGCAGAATCTGTCAAAACAGAACAGTCCGTAAAGATGAATTTTTCTGGGGCACTTAACTTGCTCAGATGAAAATGCTAAAATTGAATGAAAGTTGCGTACATGTTTGAGGATCACGCACGTAAATTGGCAGATTTTTCTAAATTACCTACAGAAGGGGCTGCTCAATTTCGTGACAGTAAGAAATCTGTTTCTGCGCAGTAATCCAAATCTAGTATTGACTTTACTATCAAAGACTTTACTTGGCACAACAATGCAATAAAATAAAGATAAGGAGATGTTGCTACAGTAGAAACAACTTCCAAGACACAACAAAACAGTAGCAAAATAAAAACATGGGTTATCTCCCAAGAAGTGCTTTCTTTATAGCCATTAAGATGGGCTCAGTAATTTTAATGATGCACTCGTAAGAAATAAGAGTTGAAGCAAAGAGAGCATCGAAAATAAAGTATGAAACAAATTTAAGCCTAACCCACTTCCTATGAAAAGGAATCTTGTACACAAATAAATTCATGAGGAGCAAAGTGACAAGCATAGGAAGATAAAACATGAGTAACGACTTCAAGATTCTCAACATAAAGAGGGGAAACTGAATATTATTAAGATGCATATAGCCATGTTTCCCTCTCTCATAATAACTTTCAGTGGCATCATGAACAAACTCAACAATATAACTATCACATAAATCATTCTTATTCACATGCATAAAAGTATCATTACTCTCCACATAAGCATAATCAATTTTATTAGTAATAGTGGGAGTAAAACTATCACAACCATCATTGTAATCATCATAAATTGCAGGCATGGTATAATCATAATAAACTTTATCCTCCATAGTAGGTGGCACCAAAATACCACTATCATTATAATCATCATAAATGGGAGGCAAAGTATCATCAAATAAAATTTTCTCCTCAAAACTTGGGGGACTAAAAATATCACAACCAGCTTCCCCAAGCTTAAATTCTTCCATAGCATTAGCAACAATGGTGTTCAAAGCATTCATACTAATAACATTGGCATTATCATGCATATAAAGTTCCATAGGTTTTTTAATTTTCTCTTCAAACACCTCATGTCCTAACTCAAGATAGATACTATAAAGATCTCTAATATTTTTGTTGTTTTCCATTAAGCCTAACTAGTGAAAAATAAAAACAAGAAACAAAAAGATGCAATTGCAGGATCTAAAGGAAATAGCTTCGAGCACTCACACACCGGCAACAATGCTAGGAAATAGCTTAGTAGTCGGAGGATGTGAATACCTTTTACCTTACCTCCCCGGCAACGGCGCCTTAGAAAATAGCTTGATGTCTACGCACGCTTCTATTCCTGTAGACAGTGTTGGGCCTCCAAGAGCAGAGGTTTGTAGAACAGCAGCAAGTTTCCCTTAAGTGAATCACCCAAGGTTTATCGAACTCAGGGAGGTAGAGGACAAAGATATCCCTCTCAAGCAACCCTGCAATTACGATACAAGAAGTTCTTGTGTCCCCAACACACCCAATACACTTGTCAGATGTATAGGTGCACTAGTTCGGCGAAGAGATAGTAAGATGCAAGTGATATGGATGAATATGAGTGGTAATAGCAATCTGAAATAAAGATGGCAGCGAGTAAACATGCAGTGGAACAGTATATAAACGGTGATTCGATGCTTGGAAACAAGGCCTAGGATCATACTTTCACTAGTGGACACTCTCAACAATGATCACATAAATAAATAAATAACTTCTCCTCACTTGTGCTACATACACTCTTGTTGGATAACAAACACCATTCATTGTGTAGGGCTACAAGAGCACCCTCAAGCCGGAGTTAACAAGCTCCACAACATTCGGAGTTCATATTTAAATAACCTCTAGAGCATAATAGACCGTTGCAATTTAGACCAAGTACTAACATAGCATACACACTGTCACCTTTAAGCTATGAAAGGGGGAATAGATCACATCAATACTATCATACTAATAGTTAACTCCATAATCTACAGGAGATTACAATCATAACCTACACCAAGTACTACATGATGCACACACCGTCACCTTTACATCATGAAGGAGGAATAGACTACTTTAATAACATCACTAGAGTAGCACATAGATTAATAGCGATACAAAGCTCATGATCACATAAAGATCACATGGGAGAGAGAGATGAACCACATAGCTACCGGTACAGCCCTTAGCCTCGGGGGAGAACTACTCCCTCCTTATCATAGGAGACAGCAGCGTCGATGAAGATGACGGTGGTGTCGATGGAGGTGCCTTCCGGGGGCACTTCCCCGTCCCGGTGGCGTGCCGGAACAGAGACTTCTGTCCCCCGAATCTTGGCTTCGCGATGGCGGCGGATCTGGAACTTTTCTCGTACCGTGGCTTATTCTTTTAGGGTTTTCGCGACGGAGGCTTTAAATAGGCGGAAGAGCAGCCTCGGAGGAGTCCTGGTGGACCCACACCATAGGGGGCGCCCCCCCTTGGCCGCGCCGCCTTGTGGGGTGGGGCCCCCTGGCTCTATTCTGGCCCCTCTTCGGTGCTCTGGAACCTTCCGGGAAAAATAAGATACTGAGCGTTGATTTCGTCCAATTCCGAGAATATTTCCTTTGTAGGAATTCTGAAACCAAAAACAGCACAAAACAGGAACTGGCGCTTCGGCATCTCGTTAATAGGTTAGTGCCGGAAAATGCATCAAAACGATATAAAGTATGAATAAAACATGTAGGTATTGTCATAAAACTAGCATGGAACATAAGAAATTATGGATACGTTTGAGACGTATCACTAGACCATAGAGGTCTCTATGGTCGGGCGCCCAGATTTTTTTTTTCTTTTTTTTGCAGCTAGACTGCTATCAGAATTCCGATGGAAAGCGCGAAATTTGACCAAGAAAACGGATCTGAAACCCGAAAAACTCTGAAACGGAGATAAAAAAGACACTACGATGATGGGAAGAAAGGGGGCACAACACGGAGTTGATGGTAGATGTGGCGGAAGTGTATGGTGGCGGTGATATGGCAAGGACTACAAAAGGAGATGGTGCGGCGGCGATGTGACTACTATGACCAGAACTCGAAACTCGAAGGACTCTAGGTGCTAAGACCAGCACGCGACACGATGATTGCAGACGAAGACTCAAAAAGCAAAAACTGAAAAGATCATGCAATGGCTTGGCAGGGGCTATGGGACGGATGATCTAAACCTAATATATTTTTAGCTTTTTCGTTGGTTTTAGTTATGCAGGTGATACAATCTACACTAGGAAACTGTAAAATCTCACCGAGCAACCTGAAATCTGATACCACTTGATAGGGCAAAGGTGTCCGGTCTTTTGATGAGATGATGATAATTAGATTTGTTGGTGGAGTTCGTGCTTGACGATCCGACTACACGTGCAAAGCTCGTGCGCCAATGAAATAGGTAGGACAATCTCCGGGAGTTACTGATCTTGCGGGTGCACGATCAGTCTGACCAGCGAGGGTCTTAATTCCTACCTAAAATCGAGAACAAGTAAGAACTAATAATGCAATCAAGATATTGCGGATAGAGATGAAAGCTTTATTGATAAAGGTGGGATTCTGAATAGTCGGTCTTGTTCTGGGCGTTGGCCTCAAAAGAAGTACACGTAGTTGCAGCAATTGGCTAACTTTTAACCTAATCAAATCCAAGTTCTAATGACGTCTACAGAGGGATATATATGGGGGAAGTGAAGGGATTTTCGTACAACCAGCTAGAGTTGGCCAAAAACACCCCTAAATGGGCCTTCCTCCACTTATATGGCCTCTTAAAATCCCCTAAAATACCTAATCCGAAAATACATGAGCCTGGCCCATTAAATAAGGTGACGCAGGTGATACGTCTCAAACGTATCTATAATTTCTTATGTTCCATGCTAGTTTTATGACAATACTCACATGTTTTATATACACTTTATATCATTTATATGCATTTTCCGGCACTAACCTATTAACAAGATGCCGAAGCGCCAGTTCCTGTTTTCTGCTGTTTTTGGTTTCAGAAATCCTACACAGGAAATATTCTCGGAATTGGACGAAACAAAAGCCCAGGGTCTTATTTTCCACGGAGCCTTCCAGAAGTCCAAAGAGGAAACGAAGAAGAGCCGAGGTGGCCCCACACCACCTGGTGGTGCGGCCAAGGAGGGGGGCGCGCCGCCCTAGGGTGTGGGCCCCTCGAGCGCCTCCCGACTCTGCCTCTTCGCCTATTTATTCTCTCTGTCACGAAAACCCTATTACCGACAGCCACGATACGAGAAAAGTTCCAGAGACGCCGCCGCCGCCAATCCCATCTCGGGGGATTTAGGAGATTGCCTCCGGCACCCTGCCGGAGAGGGGAATCATCACCCGGAGGACTCTACATCACCATGATCGCCTCCGGACTGATGTGTGAGTAGTTCATCCTTGGACTATGGGTCCATAGCAGTAGCTAGATGGTTGTCTTCTCCTCTTGTGCTATCATGTTTAGATCTTGTGAGCTGCCTATCATGATCAAGATCATCTATTTGTAATGCTACATGTTGTGTTTGTTGGGATCCGATGAATATGGAATACTATGTCAAGTTGATTATTGATCTATCATATATGTGTTGTTTATGATCTTGCATGCTCTCCGTTGCTAGTAGAGGCTCCAGCCAAGTTGATACTTGTAACTCCAAGAGGGAGTATTTATGCTCGATAGTGGGTTCATGCCTCCATTGAATGCAGGACGGTGACGAGAAAGTTCTAAGGTTATGGATGTGCTGTTGCCACTAGGGATAAAACAACAATGCTTTGTTTAAGGATATTTGTATTGTTTACATTACGCACAATACTTAATGCAATTGTCTGTTGTTTGTAACTTAATACTGGAAGGGGTGCGGATGCTAACCCGAAGGTGGACTTTTTAGGCATAGATGCATGCTGGATAGCGGTCTATGTTCTTTGTCGTAATGCCGTAAGTAAATCTCATATTAGTCATCATGATATGTATGTGTATTGTTATGCCCTCTCTATTTGTCAATTGCCCAACTGTAATTTGTTCACCCAACATGCTATTTATCTTATTGGAGAGACACCACTAGTGAAATGTGGACCCCGGTCCATTCTTTTACATCTGAATACAATCTACTGCAATCATTGTTCTCTGCTGTTCTTCTCAAACAAACATCATTCTCCACACCATACGTTTAATTCTTTGTTTATAGCAAGCCGCTGAGATTGACAACCTCACTGTTAAGTTGGGGCAAAGTATTTTGATTGTGTTGTGCAGGTTCCACGTTGGCGCCGGAATCCCTGGTGTTGCGCCGCACTACACTCCTTCACCAACAATCTTCACGTGGTCTTCATCTCCTACTGGTTCGATAACCTTGGTTTCTTACTAAGGGAAACTTGCTGCTGTACGCATCACACCTTCCACTTGGGGTTCCGAACAAACGTGTGCTTCACGCGTCATCACGCAGCACCAAAAATAACTCTTGGACGAATTTTATGATGGGGTAACTTGTAGAATTCGCCCAAGCCTCTTGACAGCATTATATTGGCTTCAAAGTCCTGAAATCTCCACCCATATTATCAGCAGCGTCAACCCTCATAGACTTGTGTTCTCCTCCATGCACGATCATGCTCCAATGCGCGTCCTTATCATCCTTGCTAGGTCCATCATTCCTGAGTAACATAAATACATCTGATTGAGGAAGCACCATATTCTCATGTACATTAGGAAGAGTTCCTAGAAACGAAAGTACCTGATAATTAAGTTGACGTGCACGAGCTCTTGTGAGAGGTCCTGATAATGGTGGTTGTGCATGAGTATGTGTTATTGTAGGTGCAACGGTTGTACCAACGATAGAGATGTCCTCATCGGACTATATGGGGCGCGCCAGTGAAGATGCTCTTTAAGCAATTGGATAATGAGCATGTTGCCCAAGCATGGGAAAGAATGAAATCTTTGGTAAAGAATTGCCCTACCCATGGACTGACTACTTGGATGATCATCCAAACCTTTTATGCAGGATTAAATTTTTCTTCAAGGAACCTATTGGATTCAGCTGCTGGAGGTACTTTTATGTCCATCACTTTGGGTGCCGCAACAAAGCTTCTTGATAATATGATGATTAACTACTCTGAATGGCACACTGAAAGGACTCCACAAGGTAAGAAGGTAAATTCTGTTGAAGAAACCTCCTCCTTGAGTGATAAGATTGATGTTATTATGTCTATGCTTGTTAATGGTAGATCTAATGTTGATCCTAATAATGTTCCTTTAGCTTCATTGGTTGCTCAAGAAGAGCATGTTGATGTGAACTTCATTAAAAATAGTAATTTCAACAACAATGCTTATAGGAATAATTTTGGTAACAACTATAGGCCATATCCTTCTAATAATGGTAATGGTGTTATGGTAATTCTTATGGTAATTCTTACAACAATAGTAGGAGTGTAACCTCTGGTCTTGAAGCTATGCTTAAAGAATTTATTAGTACACAAACTGCTTTTAACAAATCTGTTGAAGAAAAGCTTGGTAAAATTGATGTTCTTGCTTCTAAGGTTGATAGTCTTGTTGCTGATGTTGATCTTTTAAAATTGAAAGTTATGCCTAATGAAACTAAAGATATTAAGTCATTTGCTACAGCAAACGCTATCCAAGTTCGAATTAATGAAAATATTAGATTGATGGCTGAATTGCATGCTAGGTGGGAGAGAGAAGAAAAACTTGCTAGAGAATAATGTAGCTAAAGTTTGGACTATTACCACCACTAGTAATGTTGATGCTTCACATGTTGCTAAACCTCCTACTATCAATGGTAAAATAATTGGTGTTGGCAATGTTTCTACTCCTAATACAAAGCGTGCAAAACTGCTTGAAACTGCTGAAACTGTTTGTGATAAAAGTGCTAATTTTTTTCAAAATATTGGGGACAATGATTCCATTGCTGTAGATCATAATGGTTTAGATTTTGATAATTGTCATATCTCTGAAGTTATTAAGTTTTTGCAAAAACTTGCTAGAAGTCCTAATGCTAGTGCTATAAATTTGGCCTTTACAAAACATATTACAAATGCTCTCATTAAAGCTAGAGAAGAGAAATTAAAACTTGAAACTTCTATTCCTAGGAAGTTGGAAGATGGTTGGGAGCCCATCATTAAAATGAAGGTCAATGATTTTGATTGTAATGCTTTATGTGATCTTGGTGCAAGTATTTCGTTATGCCTAAGAAACTCTATGATATGCTTGACTTGCCACCATTGAAAAATTGTTATTTGGATGTTAATCTTGTCTGATAATTCTATAAACAAACCTTTGGGGAGGATTGATAATGTTCACATTACGGTTAACAATAACCTTGTCCCCGTTGATTTTGTTGTCTTGGATATTGAATGCAATGCATCTTGTCCTATTATTTTGGGAAGACCCTTTCTTCGAACTGTTGGTGCTATTCTTGATATGAAGGAAGGGAATATTAAGTATCAATTCCCTCTTAAGAAAGGTATGGAACACTTCCCTAGAAAGAGAATGAAGTTGCCTTTTGATTCTATCATTAGAACAAATTATGATGTTGATGGTTCATCTCTTGATAATACTTGATTTACACTTTCTGCGCCTAGCTAAAAGGCGTTAAAGAAAAGAGCTTATGGGAGACAACCCATTATTTTACTTCTGCAATTTTTGTTTTATATTTTTGTCTTGGAAGTTTTTACTACTGTAGCAACCTCTCCTTATCTTTATTTTATTGCATTTTTGTGCCAAGTAAAGTCTTTGATAGTAAGGTTGATACTAGATTTGGATTTCTGCGCAGAAACAGATTTCTTGCTGTCACGAATTTGAGTAGATCTCTATGTAGGTAACTCAGAAAAATCTGCGAAAAATCATGAGTAATCCTCAGATATGTACGCAACTTTCATTAAATTTGAGATTCTTCATCTGAGCATGTTAAGTGCCTCGAAAAAATTCGTCTTTACGGACTGTTCTGTTTTGACAAATTCTGCCTTTTATTTCACATTGCCTTGTTTACTGTGTTGAATGGATTTCTTTGTTCCATTAACTTTCAGTAGCTTTGGGTAATGTCCAGATGTGTTAGGAATGATTGTGTCACCTCTGAACATGTGAATTTTTGATTATGTACTAACCCTCTAATGAGTTTGTTTTGAGTTTGGTGTGGAGGAAGTTTTCAAGGGTCAAGAGAGGAGGATGATACAATATGATCAAGAAGAGTGAAAAGTCTAAGCTTGGGGATGCCCCCGTGGTTCATCCCTGCATATTTCAAGAAGACTCAATCATCTAAGCTTGGGGATGCCCAAGGCATCCCCTTCTTCATCGACAACTTATCAGGTCACCTCTAGTGAAACTATATTTTTATTCCATCACATCTGATGTGCTTTACTTGGAGCGTCTGTATGCTTTTATTTTTGTTTTTGTTTGAATAAAATCGGATCCTAGCATTCCTTGTGTGGGAGAGAGACACGCTCCGCTTGTTCATATGAACACTGGTGTTCTTAGCTTTACTTTTAATGTTCATGGCGAAGGTTGAAAACTGCTTCGTTCATTGCTATTTGGTTGGAAACGGAAAATGCTTCATGTGGTAATTGGTATATTATCTTGAATAATTTGATACTTGGCAATTGTTTTGAGCTCTCAAATAGATCATGTTTAAGCTCTTGCATCATGTAGATTGAACCTATTAGTGGAGAATTACTGTAGAGCTTGTTGAAATTTGGTTTGCATGATTGGTCTCTCTAAAAGTCTAGATATTTTCTGGTAAAACTGTTTGAACAACAAGGAACACAGTGTAGAGTCTTATAATGCTTGCAATATGTTCTTATGTAAGTTTTGCTGTATCGGTTCATACTTGTGTTTGCTTCAAACAACCTTGCTAGCCAAAGCCTTGTACTGAGAGGGAATGCTTCTCGTGCATCCAAAACCTTAAGCCAAAACCTATGCCATTTGTGTCCACCATAACTACCTACTATGTGGTATTTCTCTGCCATTCCAAAGTAAATTGCTTGCATGCTACCTTTAAAACTTCATTCCTTGTCTATGCAATATATAGCTCATGGGAAAATAGCCTTAAAAATTATTGTGGTAAAGAATATGTAGCTTATGTATCTTATTTCTTATAAGTTGCTTGTTGAGCGGTAACCATGTTTCTGGGGACGCCATCAACTATCACACTTTTGTTGAATATCATGTGAGTTGCTATGCATGTTCGTGTTGTCTTAAGTAAGGGTGATTTATCATGATTAAATGGTTTGATTATGCATATTGTTAGAGAAGAACATTGGGCCGCTAACCAAAGCCATGCATCATGGTGGAAGTTTCAGTTTGGACATTAATCCTCAATCTCTTATGAGAATATTATCTGTTGTTGAATGCTTAAGCATTAAAGAGGAGTCCACTATCTGTTTTCTATGTTTTCCCGGTATGGATGTCCTCAAGTTGAGATTTATCAAAAACGAGAAATCAAATGCGATCTATCTCCTTGGACCTTTGTACAGGTGGCATAGAGGTACCCCTTTGTGACACTTGGTTGAAACATATGTAAGGCAATGATAATCCATGGAAATCCAAGCTAATTAGGACAAGGTGCGAACACTATTGGTATTCGATGCATGAGGCTTGCAACTTATAGGATGTTTTATGCATAACACATATGAATTATTACTACCGTTGACAAAATTGATTCCATGTTTTCAAAATAAAAAGCTCTAGCACAAAGAGTAATCCTTGCTTCCCTCTACGAAGGGGCCTTTCTTTTACTTTATGTTGAGTCAGTTTACCTACTTCTTTCTATCTTAGAAGCAAACACTTGTGTCAACTGTGTGCATTGATTCCTACATACTTGCTTATTTGCACTCATCGTACTACTTTGTGTTGACAATTATCCATGAGATATACATGTTGAAGTTGAAAGCAACTGCTGAAACTTATATCTTCCTTTGTAATTGCTTCAAAACCTTCTATTAAGA
This sequence comes from Lolium rigidum, assembly GCF_022539505.1. NCBI lineage: Eukaryota > Viridiplantae > Streptophyta > Magnoliopsida > Poales > Poaceae > Lolium > Lolium rigidum. Next base: position 266,795,227 of record NC_061509.1, read on the forward strand.
ATTTATTGCTTTATGAGTTAACTCCTATGCAAGTCTCTATGGTCGCTAGACCATAGAGGTCTCTATGGTCGGGCGCCCAGATTTTTTTTTGCGGAATCTACCTTGGCGCTAGACCATAGAGGTCTTTATGGTCGGGCAACCAGATTTTTTTTTGCGGAATCTACCTTGGCACTAGACCATAGAGGTCTCTATGGTCGGGCGCCTAGAATTTTTTTTCTTTTTTTGCAGCTAGACTGCTATCAGAATTCCAACGGAAAACGCGAAATTGACCAAGAAAACGGATCTGAAACCCGAAAAAACTCTGAAATGGAGATAAAAAAGACACTACGATGATGGGAAGAAAGGGGGCACAACACGGAGTTGATGGTAGATGTGGCGAAAGTGTATGGTGGTGGTGATATGGCGAGGACTACAAAAGGAGATGGTGCGGCGGCGACGTGACTACTATGATCAGAACTCGAAACTCGAAGGACTCTAGGTGCTAAGACCAGCACGCGACACGATGATTGCAGACGAAGACTCAAAAAGCAAAAACTGAAAATATCATGCAATGGCTTGGCAGGGGCTATGGGACGGATGATCTAAACCTAATATATTTTTGGCTTTCTCGTTGGTTTTAGGTATGCAGGCGATACAATCTACACTAGGAAAACTGTAAAATCTCACTGAGCAACCTGAAATCTGATACCACTTGATAGGGCAAAGGTTTCCGATCTTTCGATGAGATGATGATAATTCGATTTGTTGGTGGAGTTCGTGCTTGACGATCCGACTACACGTGCAAAGCTCGTGCGCCAATGAAATAGGTAGGACAATCTCTGGGAGTTACTGATCTTGCGGGTGCACGATCAGTCTGACCAGCGAGGGTCTTAATTCCTAACTGAAATCGAGAACAAGTAAGAACTAATAATGCAATCAAGATATTGCGGATAGAGATGAAAGCTTTATTGATAAAGGTGGGATTCTGAATAGTCGGTCTTGTTCTGGGCGTTGGCCTCAAAAGAAGTACACGTAGTTGCAGCAATTGGCTAACTTTTAACCTAATCAAATCCAAGTTCTAATGACGTCTACAGAGGGATATATATGGGGGAAGTGACGGGATTTTCGTACAACTAGCTAGAGTTGGCCAAAAACACCCCTAAATGGGCCTTCCTCCACTTATATGGCCTCTTAAAATCCCCTAAAATACCTAATCCGAAAATACATGAGCCTGGCCCATTAAATAAGGTGACGCAGTGATACGTCTCAAACGTATCTATAATTTCTTATGTTCCATGCTAGTTTTATGACAATACTCACATGTTTTATATACACTTTATATCATTTATATGCATTTTCCGGCACTAACCTATTAACAAGATGCCGAAGCGCCAGCTTCCTGTTTTCTGCTGTTTTTGGTTTCAGAAATCCTACACAGGAAATATTCTCGGAATTGGACGAAACAAAAGCCCAGGGTCTTATTTTCCACGGAGCCTTCCAGAAGTCCAAAGAGGAAACGAAGAAGAGCCGAGGTGGCCCCACACCACCTGGCGGCGCGGCCAAGGAGGGGGGCGCGCCGCCCTAGGGTGTGGGCCCCTCGAGCGCCTCCCGACTCTGCCTCTTCGCCTATTTATTCTCTCCGTCACGAAAACCCTATTACCGAGAGCCACGATACGAGAAAAGTTCCAGAGACGCCGCCGCCGCCAATCCCATCTCGGGGGATTCAGGAGATCGCCTCCGGCACCCTGCCGGAGAGGGGAATCATCACCCGGAGGACTCTACATCACCATGATCGCCTCCGGACTGATGTGTGAGTAGTTCATCCTTGGACTATGGGTCCATAGCAGTAGCTAGATGGTTGTCTTCTCCTCTTGTGCTATCATGTTTAGATCTTGTGAGCTGCCTATCATGATCAAGATCGTCTATTTGTAATGCTACATATTGTGTTTGTCGGGATCCGATGAATATGGAATACTATGTCAAGTTGATTATTCCGTTGCTAGTAGAGGCTCTGGCCAAGTTGATACTTGTAACTCCAAGAGGGAGTATTTATGCTCGACAGTGGGTTCATGCCTCCATTGAATCTGGGACAGTGACAGAAAGTTCTAAGGTTATGGATGTGCTGTTGCCACTAGGGATAAAACAACAATGCTTTGTCTAAGGATATTTGTATTGTTTACATTACGCACGCATCGATGTCTACGGGTGCTTCTATTCTTGTAGACAGTGTTGGGCCTCCAAGAGCAGAGGTTTGTAGAACAGCGAGCAAGTTTCCCTTAAGTGGATCACCCAAGGTTTATCGAACTCGGGGAGGAAGAGGTCAAAGATATCCCTCTCAAGCAACCCCGCAATCACGATACAAGAAGTCTCTTGTGTCCCCAACACACCTAATACACTTTTCGGATGTATAGGTGCACTAGTTCGGCGAAGAGATAGTGAAATACAAGTGGTATGAATGAATATGAGCAGTAGTAACGGCGCCGGAAAAGTGCTTGCTCGGCGTGCGGTTGATGGTAGTAATATTGCAGGAAGTAAAGATGCGAGAAAACAAGTAAACAAGCGATGATTGCAGTATTTGGAAACAAGGCCTAGGGATCATACTTTCACTAGTGGACACTCTCAACATTGTAATCATAAAGGGATATAAATAAGCACTTCACTATGCTACTCGAATTACTCTCCGGCAAGATAACGAACACTAATTCATCATGTAGGCAAACCTTAAAGATGCATTCCCAAGTACTAATGAACACCCCACGCTGTCACTTTGAGCATTCATAGGAGGTACTAACACACCACAATTTCATAGAGACATCCAACTCAAATCATAACTCAGTGAATAAGTATTCTGTGAAATATAGCCTAAGAGACCCACACGGTGCACACACTGTCACCTTTACACACGTGGGACAAGGAGTCTCCGGAGATCACATAAGTAAAATCCACTTGAATAGCATAACGACATCTAGATTACAAGCTCATCATATGGATCTCAATCATGTAAGGCAGCTCATGAGATCATTGTATTGAAGTACATGGGAGAGAGAGATGAACCACATAGCTACCGGTACAGCCCTTAGCCTCGATGGAGAACTACTCACTCCTCATGGGAGACAGCAGCGTTGATGAAGATGGCGATGGTGTCGATGGAGAAGCCTTCCGGGGGCACTTCCCCGTCCCGGCGGCGTGCCGGAACAGAGACTCCTGTCCCCCAGATCTTGGCTTCGCGATGGCGGCGGCTCGGGAAGGTTTCTCGTACCGTGGCTTTTCCGTCTCGAGGTTTAAGGTCGAGGGGCTTAAATAGGCGAAGAGGCGGCGTCGAAGGTCAACGAGGCGGTGACACGCTAGGGTGGCGCGGCCGGGGCCTCGGGCCGCGCCGCCCTATCATCCGGTGGCCTGTGGCCCCCCTCCGGCGACTCTCGGGTGTTCTGGATGCTTCCGGGGATTCTAAGATGCCGGGCGTTGATTTCGTCCGATTCCGAGAATATTTCCTTACTAGGATTTCGAAACCAAAAACAGCAGAAAACAAGAATCGGCACTTCGCATCTCGTCAATAGGTTAGTTCCGGAAAATGCATAAATATGACATATAATGTGTATAAAACATGTAGATATCATCAATAATGTGGCATGGAACATAAGAAATTATCGATACGTCGGAGACGTATCAGCATCCCCAAGCTTAGTTCTCGCTCGTCCCGAGCGGGTAAACGATAACAAAGATAATTTCGGAGTGACATGCCATCATAACCTTGATCATACTATTGTAAACATATGTAATGAATGCAGCGATCAAAACAATGGTAATGACATGAGTAAACAAATGAATCATAAAGCAAAGACTTTTCATGAATAGTACTTTCAAGACAAGCATCAATAAGTCGTGCATAAGAGTTAACTCATAAAGTAATAAATTCATAGTAAAGGTATTGAAGCAACATAAAGGAAGATTAAATTTCAGCGGTTGCTTTCAACTTGTAACATGTATATCTCATGGACAATTGTCAACATAGAGTAATATAACAAATGCAATATGCAAGTATGTAAGAATCAATGCACAGTTCACACAAGTGTTTGCTTCTTGAGATGGAGAGAAATAGGTGAACTGACTCAACATAAAAGTAAAAGAAAGGTCCTTCAAAGAGAAAAGCATCGATTGCTATATTTGTGCTAGAGCTTTGGTTTTGAAAACATGAAACAATTTTGTCAACGGTAGTAATAAAGCATATGTATCATGTAAATTATATCTTACAAGTTGCAAACCTCATGCATAGTATACTAATAGTGCCCGCACCTTGTCCTAATTAGCTCGGATTACCGGGATTATCATTGCAATACACATGTTTTAACCAAGTGTCACAAAGGGGTACCTCTATGCCGCCTCGTACAAAGGTCTAAGGAGAAAGTTCGCATTGGATTTCTCGCTTTTGATTATTCTCAACTTAGACATCCATACCGGGACAACATAGACAACAGATAATGGACTCCTCTTGAATTCATAAGCATGTAGCAACAATTAATTTTCTCATATGAGATTGAGGATATATGTCCAAAACTGAAACTTCCACCATGATTCATGGCTTTAGTTAGCGGCCCAATGTTCTTCTCTAACAATATGCATGCTCTAACCATTAAATGAGTGGTAAATCTCCCTTACTTCAGACAAGACGGACATGCATAGCAACTCACATGATATTCAACAAAGAGTTGATGGCGTCCCTAGGAACATGGTTATCGCACAACAAGCAACTTAATAAGAGATAAAGTGCATAAGTACATATTCAATACCACAATAGTTTTTAAGGCTATTTTGTCCCATGAGCTATATATTGCAAAGGCGAATGATGGAAATTTTAAAGGTAGCACTCAAGCAATTTACTTTGGAATGGCAGAGAAATACCATGTAGTAGGTAGGTAAGGTGGACACAAATGGCATAGTTGTTGGCTCAAGGATTTTGGATGCATGAGAAGTATTCCCTCTCGATACAAGGTTTAGGCTAGCAAGGTTATTTGAAACAAACACAAGGATGAACCGGTGTAGCAAAAATCACATAAAAGACATATTGTAAACATTATAAGACTCTACACCGTCTTTCTTGTTGTTCAAAACTTAATACTAGGAATTATCTAGACTTTAGAGAGACCAATTATGCAAACCAAATTTTAGCAAGCTCTATGCATTTCTTCATTAATAGGTGCAAAGTATATGATGCGAGAGCTTAAACATGAGCACAACAATTGCCAAGTATCAAATTATTCAAGACATTTTACCAATTACTACATGTAGCATTTTCCGTTTCCAACCATATAACAATTAACGAAGCAGTTTCAACCTTCGCCATGAACATTAAAAGCTAAGAACACATGTGTTCATATGAACCAGCGAAGCGTGTCTCTCTCCCACACAAGCATGATGGATTATATTTTATTCAAACAAAAACAAAAACAAAAACAAACAGACGCTCCAAGTAAAGTACATAAGATGTGACCGAATAAAAATATAGTTTCAAGAGAAGAAACCTGATAAGTTGTCGATGAAGAAGGGGATGCCTTGGGCATCCCCAAGCTTAGACGCTTGAGTCTTCTTGAAATATGCAGGGATGAACCACCGGGGCATCCCCAAGCTTAGACTTTTCACTCTTCTTGATCATAGTATATCATCCTCCTCTATTGACCCTTGAAAACTTCCTCCACACCAAACTCGAAACAAACTCATTAGAGGGTTAGTGCATAATCAAAAATTTCACATGTTCAGAGGTGACACAATCATTCTTAACACTTCGGACATTGCACAAAGCTACTGGAAGTCAATGGAACAAAGAAATCCATCCAACACAAGCAAAAGAGGCAATGCGAAATAAAAGGCAGAATCTGTCAAAACAGAACAGTCCGTAAAGACGAATTTTAAAGTGGCACCGGACTTGCTCGGATGAAAATGCTCAAATTGAATGAAAGTTGCGTACATATCCGGGGATCACGCACGTAAATTGGCAGATTTTTCTGAGTTACCTACAGAGAACCCTGCCCAAATTCGTGATGCGACGTAAATCTGTTTCTCGCAGAGTAATCCAAATCTAGTATGAACCTTGCTATCAAAGACTTTACTTGGCACAACAATGCAATAAAATAAATATAAGGATAGGTTGCTACAGTAGTAACAACTTCCAAGACACAAATATAAAACAAAATTGCTGTAGTAAAATAAAACATGGGTTATCTTCCAAGAAGTGCTTTCTTTATAGTCATTAAGATGGGCTCAGTAATTTCAATGATGCACTCCCAAGAAATAAGAGTTGAAGCAAAAGAGAGCATCAAAAAGCAAATTCAAAACACATTTAAGTCTAACATGCTTCCTATGCATAGGAATCTTGTAAATAAACAAGTTCATGAAGAGCAAAGTAACAAGCATAGGAAGATAAAACCAGTGTAACTTCAAAAATTTCAGCATATAGAGAGGTGTTTTAGTAACATGAAAATTTCTACAACCATATTTTCCTCTCTCATAATAACTTTCAGAGGCATCATGAACAAACTCAACAATATAAGTATCACATAAAGCATTCTTATCATGAGTCTCATGCATAAAATTATTACTCTCCACATAGGCATAATCAATTTTATTAGTTGTAGTGGGAGCAAATTCAACAAAGTAGCTATCATTATTATTCTCATCAAGTGTAGGAGGCATAGTATAATCACAACAAAATTTACTCTCCATAGTAGGTGGCACCAAAAGACCACTATCATTATAATCATCATAAATAGGAGGCAAAGTATCATCAAAGAAAATTTTCTCCTCAATGCTTGGGGGACTAAAAATATCATGCTCATCAAAGCCAGCTTCCCCAAGCTTAGAACTTTCTATATCATTAGCAACAATGGTATTCAAAGTGTTCATACTAATATGTTCCATGGGTTTTTTAATTTTCGCATCAAACCATCGATGTCTTAAATCAGGAAATAGAATAAGAAGCTCATTGTTGTCCATTATGCCAAACTAGTGTAAACAAGAAACAAAAAGATGCAATTGCAGGATCTAAAGGAAATAGCTTCGAGCACACACACAACGGCAACAGAAAAGTACTTTACCTAGGACCGGAGTATGAGTGCCTTTTACCTTTCCTCCCCGGCAACGGCGCCGTGAAAAGTGCTTGATGTCTACGGGTGCTTCTATTCTTGTAGACAAGTGTTGGGCCTCCAAGAGCAGAGGTTTGTAGAACGAGCAGCAAGTTTCCCTTAAGTGGATCACCCAAGGTTTATCGAACTCAGGGAGGAAGAGGTCAAAGATATCCCTCTCAAGCAACCCTGCAATCACGATACAAGAAGTCTCTTGTGTCCCCAACACACCTAATACACTTGTCGGATGTATAGGTGCACTAGTTCGGCGAAGAGATAGTGAAATACAAGTGGTATGAATGAATATGAGCAGTAGTAACGGCGCTGTAAAAGTGCTTGCCGGCGTGCGATTGATGGTAGTAATATTGCAGGAAGTAAAGATGCAAGAAAACAATAAACAAGCGATGATTGCAGTATTTGGAAACAAGGCCTAGGGATCATACTTTCACTAGTGGACACTCTCAACATTGTAATCATAAAGGGATATAAATAAGCACTTCACTATGCTACTCCGAATTACTCTCCGGCAAGATAACGAACACTAATTCATCATGTAGGCAAACCTTAAAGATGCATTCCCAAGTACTAATGAACACCCCACGCTGTCACTTTGAGCATTCATAGGAGGTACTAACACACCACAATTTCATAGAGACATCCAACTCAAATCATAACTCAGTGAATAAGTATTCCGTGAAATATAGCCTAAGAGACCCACACGGTGCACACACTGTCACCTTTACACACGTGGGACAAGGAGTCTCCGGAGATCACATAAGTAAAATCCACTTGAATAGCATAACGACGTCTAGATTACAAGCTCATCATATGGATCTCAATCATGTAAGGCAGCTCATGAGATCATTGTATTGAAGTACATGGGAGAGAGAGATGAACCACATAGCTACCGGTACAATCCTTAGCCTCGATGGAGAACTACTCACTCCTCATGGGAGACAGCAGCGTTGATGAAGATGGCGATGGTGTCGATGGAGAAGCCTTCCGGGGGCACTTCCCCGTCCCGGCGGCGTGCCGGAACAGAGACTCCTGTCCCCCAGATCTTGGCTTCGCGATGGCGGCGGCTCTGGAAGGTTTCTCGTACCGTGGCTTTTCCGTCTCGAGGTTTTAGGTCGAGGGGGATTAAATAGGCGAAGAGGCGGCGTCAGAAGGTCAACGAGGCGGTGACACGCTAGGGTGGCGCGGCCAGGGCCTGGGCCGCGCCGCCCTATCATCTGGTGGGCCTGTGGCCCCCCTCTGGCGACTCTCGGGTGTTCTGGATGCTTCCGGAGATTCTAAGATGCTGGGCGTTGATTTTGTCCGATTCCGAGAATATTTCCTTACTAGGATTTCTGAAACCAAAAACAGCAGAAAACAACAACTGGCACTTCGGTATCTCGTCAATAGGTTAGTTCCGGAAAATGCATAAATATGACATATAATGTGTATAAAACATGTAGATATCATCAATAATGTGGCATGGAACATAAGAAATTATCGATACGTCGGAGACGTATCAAGTACTTAATGCAATTGTCTGTTGTTTGCAATTTAATACTGGAAGGGGTGCGGATGCTAACCCGAAGGTGGACTTTTTAGGCATAGATGCATGCTGGATAGCGGTCTATGTTCTTTGTCGTAATGCCCTAAGTAAATCTCATATTAGTCATCATGATATGTATGTGTGCATTTTTATGCCCTCTCTATTTGTCAATTGCCCAACTGTAATTTGTTCACCCAACATGCTATTTATCTTATTGGAGAGACACCACTAGTGAACTGTGGACCCCGGTCCATTCTTTTACATCTGAATACAATCTACTGCAATCATTGTTCTCTGCTGTTCTTTGCAAACAAACATCATTCTCCACACCATACGTTTAATCCTTTGTTTACAGCAAGTCGCTGAGATTGACAACCTCACTGTTAAGTTGGGGCAAAGTATTTTGATTGTGTTGTGCAGGTTCCACGTTGGCGCCGGAATCCCTGGTGTTGCGCCGCACTACACTCCTTCACCAACAATCTTCACGTGGCCTTCATCTCCTACTGGTTCGATAACCTTGGTTTCTTACTAAGGGAAACTTGCTGCTGTACGCATCACACCTTCCACTTGGGGTTCCGAACGAACGTGTGCTTCACGCGTCATCACGCAGCACCAGAAATAACTCTTGGACGAATTTTATGATGGGGTAACTTGTAGAATTCGCCCAAGCCTCTTGACAGCATTATATTGGCTTCAAAGTCCTGAAATCTCCACCCATATTATCAGCAGCGTCAACCCTCATAGACTTGTGTTCTCCTCCATGCACGATCATGCTCCAATGTGCGTCCTTATCATCCTTGCTAGGTCCATCATTCCTGAGTAACATAAATACATCTGATTGAGGAAGCACCATATTCTCATGTACATTAGGAAGAGTTCCTAGAAACGAAAGTATCTGATAATTAAGTTGACGTGCACGAGCTCTTGTGAGAGGTCCTGATAATGGTGGTGGTGCATGAGTATGTGTTATTGTAGGTGCAACGGTTGTACCAACGATAGAGATGTCCTCATCAGACTATATGGGGCGCGCCAGTGAAGATGCCCTAAGGCCGGAGTGATCATTGTCTAGAACAGAACTAGCTAGGCTAGGTAGGTAGTCGCGGTGGCCGCAAAACTATAGAAAATGGGCTAGGTTCCATGTAAGCTCAGGCAGTGGGCACATGGTGATAGAGTTGATCTACTAAGAGCATCTTCACCGGCGTCTCCGATAGTGGTCCTGATAGCGATTTGGGGGCCGGGAGCGAAAATGGGCTCGCACTGGCGTGCTCCATATGGTGACGGCCAATTTTCGAGCCCATTAGAATCGTCGGCAACCCCGTGCCGGCCCCTCGCCAAAGGCTGAAAATTTTGGGCGCGGGAGCCGCCTGTCAGCCACAAATCCTAGTCGTGGGAGTGGCGGGCCGATGCGTCAGCAGCTAATTCAATTTTAACCTAACCGTCGCCTACCTCGCGACGGGAGTTATTGGGGCGCATCGGTTGTGCAGTTTCTGCAGACGCGCAGCGAACCGTCCCGTCGCGCGCGCCTTGCTCTTCGTGCCAGTGTTAAAGAGCGCCACCGCTCCCCCGCCTTCCTCCGGCCTATAAAAAGGGCCGCCTCTCATCGTCCCTCTCACACACAAACCCTAGCGTCTCTCTTCCCAACCCTAGCCGCCACCATCTGAAAAGACGACACCATGTCAGGTGAAGGCCGAGGTTGCGGCCGTGGTCATGGCCGCGGCCGCGGCAGAGCTGCACGCACGCCGTCGTCTTCATTGTCGGGCATGGACGAGGAGGGGCCCGTGCTGTTCGAGTTCGTCGTCGTCCTCAAGGGCTACCCACACGGAATCCAGAGGCTGCCGGACACCTTTGCCGACTTCGTCGCCGGCGACGAGCGCCCAGGCTCGCTGCACCTGCGGGAGACTGCCTGCGGCTACTGCCGGTGGATCGTCGACGTGATCTACGACGCGTGCGGCAAGATGTACCTCCACATCAGCTGAGAGAAGTTCGCGCGCTACCACTGCCTCCAAGCCGGCTACATGCTCATGTTCTCCTACTTTGGAGACAGGGACATGTGCGTCAAGGTGTTCGACGAGACGCGCTGCCGCCGCTACTACCACGGCGACAGCACCGATGAGGGCGACGACTGAGTGTTGTTTCTTCGCTGCGAATATTGGCACGCATGTTTTTCGATGTTCTTCCTCGAAAGAACCAACAGGGGCACCCTCGCCAGCTGGATTTTCCAGTTTGGCAGACTAGATGTGTTCTCGAGTGTTCTTTTTTGGCAGCGAACACACGAAACCTACGATGACCGGCCTAGTTGGATTTAGTTTTTTTGCAATATTTTATATTTGTGTCAACCATGGTTCAAGCTATGTATTAGTTTGTGGAAAACCATATTCAAATTATATCTTCGTGTAAACCATAGTTCCAATTATGTGTTAGTTTGTGGAATGGAACATTTCTTCTCTTTATTCAATTTTCTATGCTTTTATTTGTGATTTTAATTCAAAAAATCTATCAGGACTGCCGGTTTGGAGGCGTCGGTGTGGGAACAGCTCCCTAAATAGAGGATGCAGTGCCGACGTCCCCCATACTAACGTGCCAGAACCTCTACCGGCAACTATTTAAGACGCCGCCGGTAGAGGTACTCTAAGTACTAACTTCTTGGCATTACGATCATGGCTGAAATTTCAAGTAACAATCGGCGGCAGATGTAGGGCCTGTTTGGTGTGGCTTTTTTTGGCTTTTGGCTTTGGCAAAAGCCACCAAAAGCACCTAAATAGGTGCTTTTTTTGGCTTTTGGATTTTGGAAGCCAAAAACAAAGATCCTATTCTTTTGGCTTCCAAAATCCAAAAGCCAAAAAAAGCACCTATTTAGGTGCTTTTGGTGGCTTTTGCTAAAGCCAAAAGCCAAAAAAAGCCACACCAAACAGGCCCGTAGTCTGTCTTGCATCCCATGGGACTGTGCACGTGTGGGCTTGCACGGTTCAAATTTTCAGAGACGTTTATTAATCTTTCACACACATTGAACGTTAGTACTTCATACTGCATCTTTTGTCGAAACCTGCAGCCTCTGCTCAAGTTGCTCCCTCTCCCGCAGCTCACTTTGAATCCCAAGCAGGAGCAGTAGCTTACGTTGTTGCTTCCTGTTTTAGCTCCTCTAGTTAGGGAAGTGAATCTAGCTCAATTGGTTGGGGGAGTGTATATACAAATCCAGTACCTAAGTTTAAATCTTCACGGACGTCGAATTTAGGTTCCTATTTATACTTGAGGTCCAGAGTAGTCCCGCTATTTATGCAATTTATCTTGAGGACTATGCTTTAATCTTAACCAAGATTAAAAATCTCAGTACTCATGCCAAATGGCTGTGTGCATCCCTGGTTGGTACGTGCTATCCTGACAGCTCGCCCCACGTGGGCGGCAGGGGAGAAACCCTAGACGCCGCCGCTCTTTGTCCCCTTCGACCTGCTTTGGCGGCCGGCGTTGGAGGCGGCTGACCGGCAAGAAGGGCTTGGGTGTGGTGCTGCCGGGTACCGCGGCGCCGCATCGGTGGTGCGGCGGACGACATCGACTCTTCTTCAGAAGGATCTGCATCGTTGGGGTGGGGTCTGGCCGGTGAGAACCGGGCTCCAATTCGGTCGGAGCCGACGATGGTGGCGTCCTCGGGCGTCATCACCTTGTTGAAAGCATTGTTGCTACGGATCCGACCTCAACCTCTTTGTTCCGAGGGAAACCCCAGATCTGGATACAGATCAGATGATGGCGGCACCTCTGGTGTCGTTTTCCCTCTTGAGGGCATCGTTCTGGAACAAGTGACACCTGGAGGAAGTCATCTGGCGGAGCGGTGTTCCATCTACTGCACCGATGTTGGCGGGTTTCGGCGGCATGGTGCAGCGGAGCCTCGGGGACAGACGCAGCATGATGGACGTGCGCAGGATGGTGGTGTCGTCTGGCATCGTGGTGGCGTTGGTGGCAAGCCTCGCAAGTTCATTGCATTGATCTCTCCTGAATATGGGTATGCGGAAGAGGGTGTCGGCGAGGACTTCTGGAGCGTGTATGATGGTACGCGCTGAAGGTCTGCCAGACCGGTTGTGCCACCTGCTCGCCATTGGGAAACTTGTCGAGGTCTTCGGTTTTTTGATGATGCACGTTGGTGTGATGTCAGGGTGTTAGCTTTGTTCATTGACCCCCCCCCCCCCTCATCGGTGATGTAGGATTAGTGAGCTATCGTTAATTTTGGTGGCTTCGGTTCGATCTTTGTAATTGTTCTTGTAAAGTGTTGTGAATAATCTAATAAAAAAGCTGTGTGCATCCTTTGGATGCATAAGTTGAGGTGATATTTCCCCCATTTAAAAAAAAAGCTCCTCTATGATGACCATAACTTGGACAATATTAATCCCACAATGTACATAAAGGATTCCACGGTAATGAAATGGACTCGCTGAAATTTTCCTTTTCCTGCTTCATGAATCATGAGTATGTCATTATCCAATCAGTCATCAGATCCACCAGTTTTCCTATTACTGATTAGTTCAAAAGTGTTCACCCTTTTGGTGTTTTGTTGGCTCTATGAAACTATCTCCTATATCAAAATCAGACTAGTGCAAATTGTTCAAATATATTACTAGAGTATTAAACTTCAGGGCAGCATCAGCATGGATTAATTGTTTGCTACTCTAGTACTAATTAGGCCGCCTTGCTATGGATCTATCACTCTTACCTAGCATTGCTAGAAACTGGACAGGAACGGATGCTTCACTTGGACTGTTCCATGTGCAAGTCAGCTTTAAATTCCTTATGCAACTGTCACTCTTATGCAAGACAGTCCACTAAGTCCATGTCACATGCGTGGATGCACTTCTGTACAGATAGTCGTCTCTGTGTGGTTGCAGCAGCTCCTCTCTTAATTCTCCTAGCACAACTCTCACACCCACCATACACTGTATGCAGGTCGATCAAACTTTATGTTGCACTGCACAGTGCCACAGTGCACACTGAATGTATAGCTCGACAAACGACCCTACGCCATTGAGAGCATCTCCAGCCGCGTCCCCCAAACCGTCCCCCAAACCGCGCCGGATTGAGCGTTTGGGGGACGTGTTTTGTTCGTGCCGCGTTTGGGGGACGTCGCTCCCCAGCCGCGTCCCCCAAACGCCGCCCCCAAACATTTAAAATAATTTTTTTAACACATAAACCATTTATATCAAATGTAGCATATGAAAAAAATGTTTTCGAGGATTGTTTTCAAATTAAATTACAACAAACAATAAAACAAGTAATCAAATATAATAAAAAGGGCTAGATGATACATCAAGGTGCCACGGTATTTCCTTTGATCCTCCACAAATGCTCAACGAGATCAGCTTGAAGTTGCTCATGCACATTGCTGTCACGGATCTCTGCGTGCATGACCACAAAATCAGCAAAATCTGCGGGCACCTCATGATCAACCTCCGCGAGAGGTCCTTGACACTCATAGGGACCAACATGTGACCTAACATGATTCTTGCGGTCATCCTCGATGATCATGTTGTGCATGATCACACAAGCCTGCATCACCTCCCACATTTGGTCGTGAGACCAGCTTAGAGCAGGGTACCGGACAATGGCAAATTGTGCTTGAAGCACACCAAATGCCCGCTCGACATCCTTCCTGCAAGCCTCCTGTCGTGTAGCAAAGTGAGAATTCTTCAGACCTAATGGATTCGAGATTGTTTTGACAAAAGTGGCCCATTTTGGATATATACCATCGGCTAGATAATAGCCTTTGGTATATTGGTGGCCATTGATCTCATAGTTGCATGGTGGAGCATGCCCTTCCACTAGTCTGCTGAACACCGGAGACCGCTGCAACACGTTGATGTCATTGTGTGATCCCGCCATGGCAAAGAAAGAATGCCAAATCCACAGGTCATAATCTGCCACAGCTTCAAGCACCACACTGCAATATCCATGACGCCCTTTGTATATACCTTGCCAAGCAAACGGGCAGTTCTTCCATGCCCAATGCATGCAATCGATGCTTCCAAGCATTCCAGGAAATCCTCTGGCAGCATTTTGTGCCATGATCCTTGCGATCTCTTCCTCAGTTGGCCCTCTCAAGTAGTATTTGCCAAACTTTCCCACCACAGCTCGGCAAAACTTGTACATGCACTCAATGGCAGTAGACTCACTCATGCGAAGGTAGTCGTCCTGTGTATCGGCAGGTGCTCCGTATGCAAGCATCCTCATGGCGGCGGTGCACTTCTGAATGGATGAGAACCCGAGAACGCCTACCGCGTCGAGCTTGAGCTTGAAGTAGGGGTCGAACTCTCGAACGCCGTGGAGGATATTCATGAACAGGCCCTTGCTCATCCTGTACCGGCGCCGAAAATTGTCGGCATGTGTTGCCCCGTCGGCGAAGTAGTCGTTGTGCAGCATGGCATGCCCCTCCATCCTCTGCCGGGGCTTCGACTTCCTTCTTCCCGGCCTTGATCCTCCACGGCGCGGCCTCTTCCTCTTCTCCGCCTCGGCGTCAAGCATGTCCTGGAGGGACGCGATGATCAGCAAATGCTCCCGCAGGTCGTCGTCGAACGCTTGCTCGTCCTCCAGCAGCGAGGGCAACCATCTCATCGTCGCTGTCCATGGCTAAAGCAAAATCAATGGTTAAAATTGCGCCGAGGCGAGACGACGCAACAAACAGCGACCAATCGCGCCTACCTGGCAAGTCGTCGAGCACCTTCCGTGCGCGGAGGTGGGGCGGATTTGATGGCGCGTTCCGGGAGGCGCCGGCGACGCGGCGGCGGCGGCACGACCGGCGGGAGCCCCGGCCGCGACAACGGTGCTGACTCGCAGCACGGATCGGACGCCCAAACGGCCGGGAAATCCGGCGGCGGCGGTGGGGTGGGAGGCGCGGGAAGGAAGGAGCGACGAGAAAAGAGGCGCGAACCAACGGTTTATGCAAATAGTCGCCGACATGTGGGAGCCCGCCTCGCTTTCGTTGTGTCCGGCGTCCCCGGTGCGTCCCCCGTGGGACGGGGACGGGCTCGGGGCGCCGGACACCGTATCGGGGCGCGCCGGACAAAAAAGGGCTTTGGGGGACGCGGCTGGAACGCTTTTTTTGTCCGGCGCGCCCCAAATCGCTTTGGGGGACGGTTTGGGGGACGCGACTGGAGATGCTCTGAGAGAGCCACTACCTATTCGTAATACCCGCATGCCTCACAAGTATCTCACGGTGCCTCGTGCCAACACTTCCTAGTATTAAACATGTGTATGAGAATCGATGTAACATAGAATGTAAGCATGTCAAAATAGAAGTTCTAAAATTAACACCACCAACAGTCCAAGTGAAGCATCGTAGATATTAAGGCAACTGCTTATCCATATTTTCCAAAGGGCACAAATGTCCAATGGGCATTTTTTTCTATTAATAACATATATAATTCATTTATTCCCAGTGGCAACCAAAGCCAAGAATTACATTCTTTTCATAAAAAATATATTAAAAGCATAACCAATACTAAATCATATGTCAAATTCCCACTAAACCCTTTTTGCATGTAAAAATCCTGAAGAGTTAGATGCAAAAAATTGTCTTTTTGCTAATTACTACCTCCATCTCAAAGTTTTTACCAAAAATTGTTAACATGCAAAATATAAAATCAATAGCATTATACATATATAATGAAACATATTTTCATATGGTATCTATAAAATATGATATTTGTTGATAGTTCTTCAAAAAAATTGGTCAAACTTTACTTTGTTTGTCTTTATGAAAAAAATAAGCCTTAAACTTTGAGATCGAGGTAGTATATGTTTTTAGTAAACTAGTTGCATGAATGCACGGGATAAAGATTAGTATATATCAATTCAATGTAACATACAAGTAAATGATGACAACACAACTAAAGATACGGAATAAGTGGAAATCCCTCATTGCAACAATACTCATAACAATCTTACTAATTCCCATACAAATCACTTATCAACTGCAACAATAGCCATAACAATCATCCACATGATGACCGGTCTCATATAATGCTCCATCCTCTGGGTGCATCAGTTCTTCTCGGCATGCATAGCAATGTTGGGTGTCAACACGAATTTCCTTGCCATGGTATCCATCATTACCTTTGATGCCCCGAACCCCACCTATAAAAATAACATTAAAACATTGGGGTAAAAGTAAATGAAAATGACATAAACTCTGATTAGAACTGACCAATTCTTTCTTTTTCTTCCAATGAAACTATGCATGTGGGTATATATATATCATCATCACAAACATAACGTAGCTCTGCAAAGAAGAACTCTTCCTTTGAATTCTCCAAAGAGCTTTTGGCTGTGAAGTTTACATGACCATAAAAGCGCCATCCATCCATGATTCCAGTGCTAGTGATGGCTTTGATGAGCTCATACTTGATCTAACATATTCCAAGTAAAAAATAGGATATATTCTTGCATAATAATGTTAAAAGGTAAAAAAATGATAGACACAATTAAATAGATAAGCAAGGTTGCAATGAATGAAAATATGTAAGAACATGTACCATGATAAGATCACACCAAATTAAGCATATACAGTTACTTGGCATTTATTCAACGGGGACAAATTCCATTGCTAATGCTATCCTTGAAAGGGACTCGATCATGATCAATGAAACCGGACAAAGTGATTAACCAAGCTACTACAAAGAACCATCAACCAAAGTTCTATTTTAATTTCTATTTACGTTTAAGTACTAATAATGAACAGAAAGATAATCGAGGCTTAGATAACATACCATGTTTTTTTCTTGGCTGTTGTAGTGGTCGAGTGCGGCGGCCACAAATTTATTAGTTTGCCGTTCAAGATCTTCCTTGGAGAAAGTGTTACCATCATTATATAACGAATCAAAGTTGTCCGCAATGTCGTACATAGGAATGCCCCGATCCTCATCGTCCAAGAGGTGGGTGTTCAGACCAGGCTCATTGGGAATGTAATCAGCCATGGTGTCAAATCTAAGTTTATGAAAAAGGTTAGGCGGAAACATGTGGATACTAATTAGTTATCTTCACCTTCTACGGAGCTTACTCTGGGCCTCCATAAGATGGTGAAGTAGGAAGACGCAGATATGAATCGTCGTCTTCGGGTTCCGTGTATGTAGGATTGCTGAGTTTCAGATCAGCATCGGTATCATCAAAGGATTGGGTGCTTGGACCATGCTCATCGGGAGTGTAATCAGCCATGGTCTCAAACCTAAGTCAAATGTTGATGGAAAATGTTAGGCGTGGACATCGTTGTCCGCAGCTTCTACTTAAAGAATTTCTGTGTATGTTCCATAATTCTAGTCGTGGTTTTAGTAATTTAAACTAAAACTACAACAAGAATTATGGAATGGATAGAGTAATTACTACAGTGTGTATGAGGAGCATACTCTGGGTATTCATAAGATGGTGAGGTAGGAGAAGGCGGACATGGTTCAACTTCAGGTTCCGGAGGAGGAGGGCTCCTCTTGTACAGTACGCGAGGCATGTGTGGTCGATGTTATTATAGGCCTCACCTCACGGCTCACTGGTAATTGATCAAGCTCAGCTTTTTATTGCGGGGTAGATGAAGCTCAGCTTGATTAGCTTTTTGGCGGTGGCAGAACTGATTGATTACTCAGGTGATCGAGCCTAGCCTGCAGGACATGACAGTAGTTTACAACGAATTACGGGCGATTCCTGTGTACATATGCATGAATACGATCTGAATTTGGAGTGTGATTGAAGAAACTGAGCCGCAGCTAAGCATATACTACTAGGATTTCAGCGTAGTTGTAGTACATACCTTGTTCACAGTCCGGCGATCCGGTCAGTCTAAATCTGCTCTGATCTGCGGGGATCTTGTTGATCACGCGCTGAGTCGATCAACCAGGTGGTGTATACATACATAGACGGACGGACGGACGGATCCCGGACGAATCGAGTTCATATGAATTTGCAGTCCCTGACTCCGACTCTATTCCAAATTCCGGTTCCTCCTCCCAATCCTCTCTTCACTTTTATTTTTTATTTTTCTGTTTTTTTAGAATCTCTCCTCGATTTTGATTCCTCCTCGATCCACAACCTGCGCAGTCTAAAAGCATCTAACCGAGGTGGGCTTTGTTAGGCCTCAGTGCCCAGCCTTTAGATATAGCCTGGACTGGACTGCGCAGTCTAAAAGCATCTAACGGCCCCCCTAAATCACATCGGATCTGTATTATTTCGACATGATACGAGCTGTCATTTAGCAGGGTCCATATATAGCCCGGACCGTAACGGGATTTTACACGGCCCTCCAGACAGCCCACCTTAACCTGTACAAGTACAGGCTGCTGGTGCGAGTGGAGATCAAAACCTTCACTCGCAACCCTAGCTCCGCCGCGCCCGCCCACTCCTCCGGCGAGCAATTAGATGCCCGCACCGCAACCCTAGCGACCATGAGCAGCTCAAGCTCCCGAAGTGGACAGGGGTGGTCGCGCGGGAGGAGGAGACCGCTGTAGCCGGGCGGATGAGGCGTGGCGGGCGAAATTGGTCCGCTCCATCGGAGCGAAGCGCAGGGCGGCGCGGAAGTGGTCGAACTGGGAGCGCCCAGCGCCGGCGTCCCTGCGGGCGTTCACGCCCGAGGGCGAGTGCTACGAGGCGATGCTTCCGATGCCGGAGATGCCAGCGGACTTCTACATCGAGTTTGCTTGGGAGGAAGAGGAGGAGCGCCGTTGTGCCCTGCCCACGGGTGAGGGAAGCTCGGAAGGAGGAGGAGCCCGCCGCAACCTCTTCTTCGCGGATGAGGGCAGCTCGGGAGGAGGAGCCCGCCGCGACCCCGTCTTCACGCGCAATGACGAGGAGGAGGCCGCCGCCCTCGCTTAGGCCGTGGCGGAGTCAGAGGTCAAGCTCGAGGCCATGGCCGAGGCACAACGGGAGGAGCAGGCACGCGCCATCGCCGAGGTGCAGGCCTTTATCGAGCGGGAGGCGGACCAGGCGCGCGCCATGACCAACTAGGTCATCCGCGACTTGGCGCGCCCGACGACTGCAACAGCGGCGGCAGCGGGATCCGGCGAACTGGCGGCGGAGGTAGATCTAGGTAACCCTAGATTAGTTTAGTTTTAGGTTAAAAGTCGCGATCCAATGTATGATCGTGCAATGTTCTGTATGATGTATGATGATGAACAAGTATCTAGTGCAAGAATTTCTCCCGCGTCTTGGGATTTTAAAAATACAGGTATGTTTATAGGTCCTGATAATTGTGAAGTGAAAATCGCAGCGAAAATAGGAATACAGGGCTACGTATTCGCTCAATACAGAGCCTATTAGACATGCCCTAACACCATTCGAGCGGAGGATGCGTGCGGCGCCTGATCTACCAAACGGGAAACCTGACGACATGTATGCATCGAGCATTAGCAACTAATCCATGAAGGAACAAGCCGCTTTCGTGCAGACATCCGGCCATAAAGGTGACATAAACACCATTAACAAAGCAAAGGTATCTTGCATGTATGGATATGGGCTAGCGACAGTGATGCGTAGAGGTTTGCAAAGTGGAAGCAGTTCTTAGATTTTAAATTCTCCAAGTCTTATCTAAAAGTATAATAGATGCCCCTCATAGGAGGCCTCACAACGATTTGAGCACGTGGACCGTCAGATCTTTTCATCGGTGCATCTTGATCATTCGTTTTGTGCACTCCTCTCACTAGCTAACCCCATGCAATGACCGATTGTTACCCGCCTCCGGCTACATATGGGCCCCACCTTTGCCGGCCCCACATGCTAGCCACTGCGGCTGAAATCTCTGTCGGTGCGCAATGGAGTTGGGCAGTGGATCTCCACCCGTAGGGGTATTTTCAGTCTTTCGCACCTACCATATAAAAACGAGATCGACTGACAGAAACCCTAGCCGCCTTGCCCAATCGATGTGCGCTCTCACAATCCCCTCACTCCTCTGCGATTCTCTCGCCTCGGAGCTCGGTCGCCAACGAGCGCTTGAGGCGGAGGCCGCCGCTGTCGTGCACGACAAGGAGGCGAGCAGGGAGGGCGCCTCACTCTCCTCTCACTAGCTAATCCCATGCAATGGCCAATTGTTGCCCGCCTCCGGCTACATATGGGCCCCACCCTTGCCGGCCCTGCATGTTAGCCACTGCGGCTGGAATCTCTGTCGGTGCGCACTGGAGTTGGGCAGTGGATCTCCACCCGTAGGGGTATTTTCAGTCTTTCGCACCTGCCATATAAAAACGAGATCGACTGACGGAAACCCTAGCCGCCTTGGCCAATCGATGTGCGCTCTCACAATCCCCTCACTCCTCTGCGATTCTCTCGCCTCGGAGCTCGGTCGCCAACGAGCGCTTGAGACGGAGGCCGACGCTGTCGTGCACGACAAGGAGGCGAGCGGGGAGGGCGCCTCGCTCTCCTCTCACTAGCTAACCCCATGCAATGGCCGATTGTTACCCGCCTCCAGCTACATATGGGCCCCACCTTTGCCTGCCCCACATGTTAGCCACTGCGGCTGGAATCTCTGTCGGTGCGCACTGGAGTTGGGCAGTGGATCTCCACCCGTAGGGGTATTTTCAGTCTTTCGCACCTGCCATATAAAAACGAGATCGACTGACGGAAACCCTAGCCGCCTTGCCCAATCGATGTGCGCTCTCACAATCCCCTCACTCCTCTGCGATTCTCTTGCCTCGGAGCTCGGTCGCCAACGAGCGCTTGAGGCGGAGGCCGCCGCTGTCGTGCACGACAAGGAGGCGAGCGGGGAGGGCGCCTCGCTCTCCTCTCACTAGCTAACCCCATGCAATGGCCGATTGTTACCCGCCTCCGCCTACATATGGGCCCCACCTTTGCCGGCCCCGCATGTTAGCCACTGCGGCTGGAATCTCTGTCGGTGCGCACTGGAGTTGGGCAATGGATCTCCACCCGTAGGGGTATTTTCAGTCTTTCGCACCTGCCATATAAAAACGAGATCGACTGACGGAAACCCTAGCCGCCTTGCCCAATCGAAGTGCGCTCTCACAATCCCCTCACTCCTATGCGATTCTCTCGCCTCGGAGGTCGGTCGCCAACGAGCGCTTGAGGCGGAGGCCGCCGCTGTCGTACACGACAAGGAGGCGAGCGGGGAGGGCGCCTCGCCCCGGAGCTCGGTCGCCAGCGAGCTCTTGAGGCGGAGGCCGCCGTTGCCGCGCACATCCTCCTCTCCCAAATCGTCGGTGTCCCTAGCCCAGAGCTCGGCGTTGCCCCCGTCTTCTTCGGCAAACGAGGTCGGGCTGCAGACCTTCGGCTCGTGCTGCTCCGCGCGAGCAGCAATGGCGCGAGAAGAGGCCCAGCCACAGGCACACCCCAGCGGTGGCGCAGGTAGGCCCCTCCTTTTTCGTGCTTCCTCCTCCTCGCCATTCTTCCTCCCTCCGTCCTCTGTGATTTCTCCCCTAAGTCGTCCCTCCCCTGCAGCTCCCAAATCCTAGACATGAAGTGTTTGAATTTGAATCATGTCTGATGTGTGTAGACATGAAACTGTTTTCAATGGCTTCTCAGTTCTAAAATCAGGTCCACTTTTGATCTATTGTTATGATATTTTTGTTGTGTTGTGAACATTTTGAGTAGCTCTCACGGAACAACTTATCTCACACTTTACATTGTTGGACCCTCTCTCATGATGACTTTAAAAGTAATTATGTTAGACGGCTGCCTCTTGAGAGTGCTATTAAATTATTGTTTAGATAAAAATGATTAGAGGTACATTATATTTTCATATGGTTTGTATTGTAAAGACATGTCGTGATACTACTAATACACATAATATTTTACCCAGTGATTGACTATGTGAAAGTTTGGGTGGTGTGTGGATTGATAAGACTTACTTCTCACTATTACACCATCAGTTCATATAAATGTTTAATACATTCCTCTATTTTTGTGGTAGTATATAAGAGTTTGCTACTTCGTGATTTTGTTATCTCAATTTCACCTTGATTGACTTTGTTTTGTAAAAGTTAAAAATATATTATCATTTAGCTACGTAATTTTTATCATTATTATACTACCTGTAATTTGGCCCTAATTTTACGGGATCGTGCGCCAAGGCGCACATTTAAATCTAGTAGTTATAGATGACCCCCACAGTCTCCTGCAGCTAGACACGAGTGCAGCAAACACTCATGCTGTATATATGTCGAGTGCTTCAGAAAGCTCAGGCTGTCCTACTCCATGTGCTCATATCTCTGCTGCCATCTGAGCGGAAGAGCTACTTAATTAAGTTTTTTTCGATAAAAAAACATTGCCCCAGCCCTCTGCATCAATAGATGCACACGGCTTGCTTTATTAAAGAATATCAAGTCACCAACAATTCATCATCCCTTATTACAATCATGGAAAAGCTACGGTCGATACATGAATCAACCAGCTGAAAATATGGCACTCAGAAAAGCTAAGCATTTGCTATTCTATTAAGATATTTGCTATTCTATTAAGATGCCGCCATCCTGGAAAAAGAGATCCTGAGCAATCGCTAGCATCCGATTGCATCCAATAACCATACCCTCCTGCTGCTCCACCGGGAGAAGAAAAACCCATTGCTGAATTGAATGAGCAACTCGCCGGATAACCTGCAAAAAATTAGTTCCAATTTACTTGTTAAAGATAATATCATTTCTAGTTCTCCAAACAGCCCAACAAATGGCCGACACTCCAATTCTTATTTTTTGTTTGTCATCTTTCTTCACACCATTCAGCCATCTACCAAACATATTAGTAATATTAGCTGGTGGCGGAATATTATATGTAAGGTATATCATTCGCCATATTATCTTCGCAAAAAGACAATGAATAAACAAATGATTAACGGTTTCCGCGGAATCACAAAAATAACACTTTTGACACCCTTTCCACTTCCGTTTAGCTAGATTATCCTTAGTTAAGAGCACCTTATTACTCATGAACCACATAATTTTTTTGATTTTCAAAGGGACCTTTAACTTCCATAAATATTTACGAAGATAAATAGCATGCCCATTCATCAAATCAAGGTACATAGACTTAACTGAAAACATACCCGAATCCGTAAGCTTCCAAATAAACTTATCAGGTTCAGATGTTAGATTAATAGTAATAAGTCGTTGGCATAGATGTAACCATTGTACCCATTTATTATAATTAAAGCCTCTTCTAAAAGAAATGTTGATAGGTACCGTTGCAAGCACAGTCGAAACTAACACATTCTTATGTTGAACAATATTATATAAAGCAGGATATTGATGAGACAAAGGAGTATCCCCCATCCATATATCATCCCAAAACCTAACAGATGTTCCATTCCCCACTTTAAAAAAACCCCTCTTGAAGAAATCCTCTTCAACATGCATGAGACCCTTCCAGAAGGGTGAATCAGTCGGTTTAACCTCTACTTGTGGCAACGTTTTATTTTTAAGGTATTTATTGCATAAGAGCTGCTGCCACATACCCTCCTCTGAGAGAAGTTTAAACAGCCATTTGCTCAGTAAACATTTGTTTTTCAATTCCAACACCTCAATTCCCAACCCACCTTATCTTTCGGTCTACACAAAATATTCCACTTAGATAATCTATATTTCCTCTTGTGCTCATCTGATTGCCAGAATTTTTTTGATCTATAATAATCTAACCTCTTTCTCACCCCCACTGGTATTTCCAAGAAGGATAGCATAAACATAGGGAGACTAGTAAGGACTGAATTAATAAGTACCAACCTATCACCATAAGACAACATTTTACTTCGCCAACAACCTAATTTGGAAGCAAACCGGTTTTAATAGGGTTCCACTCCGCATTCCTCAGTGTTCTATGATGTACCGGAATCCCCAAGTATTTGAAGGTAAGGTTCCATATTCACACCCAAAAATATTTCTATATTGGTCTTCCATATACTTGGCCTTACCAAAGCTAAAAATTTCACTCTTATGAAAATTTATCTTGAACCCCGATAGTTGTTCAAAGATGCATAGGATTAATTTTATATTAACAGCCTTAGCAATATCATGTTCCAAGAACAAAATTGTATCATCCGCATATTGTAAAATAGAGATACACCCATCAATCAAATGAGGCAACAAACTCCCTACTTTACCGTCATCCTTAGCCCTTGCAATAAGAATCACTAACATATGAGCGATAATGTTAAACATGATTGGAGACAAAGGGTCCCCCTGTCGTAATCCTTTCCTTGTTTGAAAATTATGCCCAATAACATCATTCACTCTTATACCAACACTCCCTCCTTGAACAAATTCTTTTATTCTATCACACCAAATAGGATCAAAACCTTTCATACGAATAACTTGTTGCAAAAAGGGCCATTTAACCTTATCATAAGCCTTTTCAAAATCAATCTTAAAAAGCACTCCATCAAGTTTCTTCCTATGCATATCATGTATTGTCTCATGAAGAACAACCACTCCTTCAAGAATGTGTCTCCCAGGAATAAAAGCTGTCTGAGATGGTCGAATTACTTTAAGTGCTACTTCAGAAATTCGGTTTGTTGCCACTTTAGTAAAAATCTTAAAACTCACATTAAGCAAGCATATTGGCCTATATTGTTGTATATGTGTGGCATTGTCCTTTTTAGGCAACAAAGTAATCACCCAAAAATTTAATTTATACAATGGAAGCTCCCCTCTCTGGAAACTCTCAAATAGAGCCATCAGATCATATTTAATAACTCCCCAAAAGTGTTGGTAGAATTCCGCAGGGAACCCATTGATGCGCGTGGTTGACGTATTGTCTTTTCGTTCGACACGCGTCCGTTGGGAACCCCAAGAGGAAGGTGTGATGCGCACAGCGGCAAGTTTCCCTCAGTAAGAAACCAAGGTTTAATCGGACCAGTAGGGAGTCAAGAAGCACGTTGAAGGTTGATGGCGGCGAGATGTAGTGCGGCGCAACACCAGGGATTCCGGCGCCAACGTGGAACCCGCACAACACAACCAAAGTACTTTGCCCCAACGAAACAGGTGAGGTTGTCAATCTCACCGGCTTGCTGTAACAAAGGATTAACCGTATTGTGTGGAAGATGATTGTTTGCGAGAGAAAACAGTAAAACAAGTATTGCAGTAGATTTGTATTTCAGTAAAGAGAATTGGACCAGGGTCCACAGTTCACTAGAGGTGTCTCTCCCATAAGACGAACAGCATGTTAGGTGAACAAATTACAGTTGGGCAATTGACAAATAAAGAGAGCATGACAATGCACATACATATCATGATGAGTATAGTGAGATTTAATTGGGCATTACGACAAAGTACATAGACCGCCATCCAACTGCATCTATGCCTAAAAAGTCCACCTTCGAGGTTATCATCCGAACCCCTCCAGTATTAAGTTGCAAGCAACGAGACAATTGCATTAAGTATGGTGCGTAATGTAATCAACAACTATATCCTTAGACATAGCATCAATGTTTTATCCCTAGTGGCAACAAGCACAACACAACCTTAGAACTTTCTGTCCATCGTCCCGGTGTCAATGCGGGCATGAACCCACTATCGAGCATAAGTACTCCCTCTTGGAGTTACAAGCATCTACTTGGCCAGAGCATCTACTAGTAACGGAGAGCATGCAAGATCATAAACAACACATAAGCATAACTTTGATAATCAACATAACAAGTATTCTCTATTCATCGGATCCCAACAAACGCAACATATAGAATTACATATAGATGATCTTGATCATGATAGGCAGCTCACAAGATCCGACAATGATAGCACAATGGGGAGAAGACAACCATCTAGCTACTGCTATGGACCCATAGTCCAGGGGTAGACTACTCACACATCACACCGGGAGGCGACCATGGCGGCGTAGAGTCCTCCGGGGATGATTCCCCTCTCCGGCAGGGTGCCGGAGGCGATCTCTCGGATCCCCCGAGATGGGATCGGCGGCGACGGCGTCTCTGGAAGGTTTTCCGTATCGTGGCTCTCGGTACTGGGGGTTTCGTCACGGAGGCTTTAAGTAGGCGGAAGGGCAAGTCAAGAGGCGGCACGGGGGGCCCACACCATAGGCCGGCGCGGCCAGGGGTGGGGCCGCGCCGCCCTAGGGTTTGGCCACCCCGTGGCCCCTCTTCGTCTCGTCTTCGGACTTCTGGAAGCTTCGTGGAAAAATAGGCCCCTGGGCTTTGATTTCGTCCAATTCCGAGAATATTTCCTTACTAGGATTTCTGAAACCAAAAACAGCGTGAAAACGAGCACTCGGCACTTCGGCATCTTGTTAATAGGTTAGTTCCGAAAATGCACGAATATGACATAAAGTGTGCATAAAACATGTAGATAACATCAATAATGTGGCATGGAACATAAGAAATTATCGATACGTCGGAGACGTATCGGCATCCCCAAGCTTAGTTCTGCTCGTCCCGAAGCAGGTAAAACGATAACTACGGATAATTTCCGGAGTGACATGCCATCATAATCTTGATCATACTATTTGTAAAGCATATGTAGTGAATGCAGCGATCAAAACAATGTGTATGACATGAGTAAACAAGTGAATCATAAAGCAAAGACTTTTCATGAATAGCACTTCAAGACAAGCATCAATAAGTCTTGCATAAGAGTTAACTCATAAAGCAATAATTCAAAGTAAAGGTATTGAAGCAACACAAAAGAAGATTAAGTTTCAGCGGTTGCTTTCAACTTGTAACATGTATATCTCATGGATATTGTCAACATAGAGTAATATAATAAGTGCAATAAGCAAGTATGTAGGAATCAATGCACAGTTCACACAAGTGTTTGCTTCTTGAGGTGGATAGAAATAGGTGAACTGACTCAACATTGAAAGTAAAAGAATGGTCCTCATAGAGGAAAAGCATCGATTGCTATATTTGTGCTAGAGCTTTGATTTTGAAAACATGAAACAATTTTGTCAACGGTAGTAATAAAGCATATGCATCATGTAAATTATATCTTATAAGTTGCAAGCCTCATGCATAGCGTACCAATAGTACCCGCACCTTGTCCTAATTAGCTTGGACTACCTGGATTATCACCGCAATACATATGCTTTAACCAAGTTTCACAAAGGGGTACCTCTATGCCGCCCTGTACAAAGGTCTAAGGAGAAAGCTCGCATTTGGATTTCTCGCTTTTTATTATTCTCAACTTAGACATCCATACCGGGACAACATAGACAACAGATAATGGACTCCTCTTTTAATGCTTTAAGCATTTGACAACAATTAATTCTTTTCTCATTAGAGATTTGAGGATGTTTGTCCAAAACTGAAACTTCCACCATGAATCATGGCTTTAGTTAGCGGCCCAATGTTCTTCTCTCACAATATGCATGCTCAAACCATTCAACTCAGTGTAGATCGCCCTTACTTCGGACAAGACGAACATGCATAGCAACTCACATGAAATTCAACAATGAGTTGATGGCGTTCCCAGTAAACATGGTTATCGCACAACAAGCAACTTAATAAGAGATAAAGTGCATAATTACATATTCAATACCACAATAGTTTTTAAGCTATTTGTCCCATGAGCTATATATTGCAAAGGTGAATGATGGAATTTTAAAGGTAGCACTCAAGCAATTTACTTTGGAATGGCGGGAAAATACCATGTAGTATAGGTAGGTATGGTGGACACAAATGGCATAGTGGTTGGCTCAAGTATTTTGGATGCATGAGAAGTATTCCCTCTCGATACAAGGTTTAGGCTAGCAAGGCTTATTTGAAACAAACACAAGGATGAACCGGTGCAGCAAAACTCACATAAAAGACATATTGAAAACATTATAAGACTCTACACCGTCTTCCTTGTTGTTCAAACTCAATACTAGAAATTATCTAGACCTTAGAGAAACCAAATATGCAAACCAAATTTTAGCATGCTCTATGTATTTCTTCATTAATGGGTGCAAAGCATATGATGCAAGAGCTTAAACATGAGCACAACAATTGCCAAGTATCACATTACCCAAGACATTTATAGCAATTACTACATGTATCATTTTCCAATTCCAACCATATAACAATTTAACGAAGGAGAAACTTCGCCATGAATACTATGAGTAGAAACCAAGGACATACTTGTCCATATGCTACAGCGGAGCGTGTATCTCTCCCATAAAGTGAATACTAGGATCCATTTTATTCAAACAAAACAAAAAACAAAAACAAACCGACGCTCCAAGAAAAAGCACATAAGATGTGATGGAATAAAAATATAGTTTCAGGGGAGGAACCTGATAATGTTGTCGATGAAGAAGGGGATGCCTTGGGCATCCCCAAGCTTAGACGCTTGAGTCTTCTTATAATATGTAGGGGTGAACCACCGGGGCATCCCCAAGCTTAGAGCTTTCACTCTCCTTGATCATATTGCATCATACTCCTCTCTTGATCCTTGAAAACTTCCTCCACACCAAACTCGAAACAACTCATTAGAGGGTTAGTGCATAATAAAAATTCATATGTTCAGAGGTGACACAATCATTCTTAACACTTCTGGACATTGCATAAAGCTACTGGACATTAATGGATCAAAGAAATTCATCCAACATAGCAAAAGAGGCAATGCGAAATAAAAGACAGAATCTGTCAAAACAGAACAGTCCGTAAAGATGGATTTTATTAGGCCACCAGACTTGCTCAAACGAAAATGCTCAAATTGAATGAAAGTTGCGTACATATCTGAGGATCATGCACGTAAATTGGCATAATTTTCTGAGCTACCTACAGGGAGGTGGACTCAGATTCGTGACAGCAAAGAAATCTGGAACTGCGCAGTAATCCAAATCTAGTACTTACTTTTCTATCAACGGCTTAACTTGGCACAACAAAACACAAAACTAAGATAAGGAGAGGTTGCTACAGTAGTAAACAACTTCCAAGACACAAAATAAAAACAAAGTACTGTGGGTAAAAACATGGGTTGTCTCCCATAAGCGCTTTTCTTTAACGCCTTTCAGCTAGGCGCAGAAAGTGTGTATCAAGTATTATCGAAGGGTGGTACTTCTACAGCGGGGTGCGGAGTTTTCTCAACCAGGCATAGTATATTAGATACATAAGTTTTAGCATCTCCCTTTTCATTAGTTTTAGGCATGCTACTCTCATCAAACAAATTTTCGGGAACAAGCCAAGCATAGTTATTTTCTAGCGCATCATTCATAGCTAGGAGCTTACATGGTATTGGTGCTTTGATCTCCCCACCATCATCAATATTATTAGTATATCTTATTCTATCCATATCCATCTTTTCAAGGAGACTAACAAAATTAGTAGGAGAACCAAGCATATTAAATTTAGCAAAGACCTTTCTAGCTTCTCTTGCTAGACCACCAAATTCTCTAAGAAGGGTTTCTAAAACAAAATCTTTCTTTTCCCCTTCTTCCATATCACCAAGTGTGAAAAACATGTGTTGGATTATAGGATTAAGATTAACAAATTTAGTTTCCAACAAGCGAACTAAATGCGCAGCAGCAATTTCATAAGTAGGCGCAAGGTCTACCAAGTGTCTATCTTCAAAATTTTCAATGGTACTAACATGGTTGAAGAATTCTTCTATATTATTTCTCCCAACTATAGACCCACGTCCTACCGGTATGTTCTTTGTGGTAAAATTAAAAGGAAACATGATGAAATAAGTAAAGTAAATGCTAGTAACTAATTTTTTTGTGTTTTTGGTATAGCAAACAAGATAGCAAATAAAGTAAAACTAGCAACTAATTTTTTTGTATTTTGATTTAGTGCAGCAAACAAAGTAGTAAATAAAACTAAGCAAGACAAAAACAAATTAAAGAGATTGAGAAGTGGAGACTCCCCTTGCAGCGTGTCTTGATCTCCCCGGCAACGGCGCCGTAAATTTGCTTGATGCGCGTGGTTGACGTATTGTCCTTTCGTTCGACACGCGTCCGTTGGGAACCCCAAGAGGAAGGTGTGATGCGCACAGCGGCAAGTTTCCCTCAGTAAGAAACCAAGGTTTAATCGGACCAGTAGGAGTCAAGAAGCACGTTGAAGGTTGATGGCGGCGAGATGTAGTGCGGCGCAACACCAGGGATTCCGGCGCCAACGTGGAACCTGCACAACACAACCAAAGTACTTTGCCCCAACGAAACAGTGAGGTTGTCAATCTCACCGGCTTGCTGTAACAAAGGATTAACCGTATTGTGTGGAAGATGATTGTTTGCAGAGAAAACAGTAAAACAAGTATTGCAGTAGATTTGTATTTCAGTAAAGAGAATTGGACCGGGGTCCACAGTTCACTAGAGGTGTCTCTCCCATAAGACGAACAGCATGTTGGGTGAACAAATTACAGTTGGGCAATTGACAAATAAAGAGAGCATGACAATGCACATACATATCATGATGAGTATAGTGAGATTTAATTGGGCATTACGACAAAGTACATAGACCGCCATCCAACTGCATCTATGCCTAAAAAGTCCACCTTCGAGGTTATCATCCGAACCCCTCCAGTATTAAGTTGCAAGCAACAGACAATTGCATTAAGTATGGTGCGTAATGTAATCAACAACTATATCCTTAGACATAGCATCAATGTTTTATCCCTAGTGGCAACAGCACAACACAACCTTAGAACTTTCTGTCACTGTCCCAGGTGTCAATGCAGGCATGAACCCACTATCGAGCATAAGTACTCCCTCTTGGAGTTACAAGCATCTACTTGGCCAGAGCATCTACTAGTAACGGAGAGCATGCAAGATCATAAACAACACATAAGCATAACTTTGATAATCAACATAACAAGTATTCTCTATTCATCGGATCCCAACAAACGCAACATATAGAATTACATATAGATGATCTTGATCATGATAGGCAGCTCACAAGATCCGACAATGATAGCACAATGGGGAGAAGACAACCATCTAGCTACTGCTATGGACCCATAGTCCAGGGGTAGACTACTCACACATCACACCGGAGGCGACCATGGCGGCGTAGAGTCCTCCGGGGGATGATTCCCCTCTCCGGCAGGGTGCCGGAGGCGATCTCTGGATCCCCCGAGATGGGATCGGCGGCGACGGCGTCTCCGGAAGGTTTTCCGTATCGTGGCTCTCGGTATCGGGGGTTTCGTCACGGAGGCTTTAAGTAGGCGGAAGGGCAAGTCAAGAGGCGGCACGGGGGCCCACACCATAGGCCGGCGCGGCCGAGGGTGGGGCCGCGCCGCCCTAGGGTTTGGCCACCCCGTGGCCCCTCTTCGTCTCGTCTTCGGACTTCGGAAGCTTCGTGGAAAAATAGGCCCCTGGGCTTTGATTTCGTCCAATTCCGAGAATATTTCCTTACTAGGATTTCTGAAACCAAAAACAGCAGAAAACGACAAATCGGCACTTCGGCATCTTGTTAATAGGTTAGTTCCAGAAAATGCACGAATATGACATAAAGTGTGCATAAAACATGTAGATAACATCAATAATGTGGCATGGAACATAAGAAATTATCGATACGTCGGAGACGTATCACCCATCTGGTCCTGGTGATTTATTATGTTCCATTTAAAATATAGCATTGTAAACCTCCTCCATTGAGAAGTTTGCAATCAACACTCTATTATCATCTGCCGACAATTGTGGAATATCTGCTGTTCTATCCTCCTCCAACACAACAGAACTAGGTTCTGGGTTACCAAATAATTTTTTATAGTATTTCGAAATATAAACCCTTAGATTATCATCCCCGACAATAGTACCCTCCTCTTGATCAAGTTGGTATATCTTCTTTTTTCGATGTTTACCATTCGCTATTAGGTGAAAATATTTAGTATTATCTCCCCCTTCCTGAATGTATTTTACCTTAGCTCTTTGCGCCCACTTAATCTCTTCGTCACGTCGCAATTTATTTAATTGCTCATTAGCTTGTTTTAACTCAGTGCGCTCTACCAAAGATAACGGAACAGTTTCCGCTTTAATATCCAACGTGTCTATAATGTTTAATAGCCGTTCCTTCTCCCTCTTATATTTTCCACTTAAATTTTTTGCCCAACCTCATAGGAATCTGCGCAAATACCTAATCTTATTCTGCCAAGTTTGAATCGGAGTCTTTCCAAGAGGACCCGCCGCCCATTCACATGCAATGAGATCATAGAACCCATCTTGTTCTAACCAAGCCAATTCAAAAGAGAAACGCGGTTTTTTCCTATATGTGCCTGAATCCCCGCATAAATCAACAACGGAGTATGGTCAGATCCAGAGTGAGACAAAGCCCGGACCGTGACCAAAGGGAATTTTTGTTCCCATTCCACACTTCCTAACACCCTGTCTAGTTTTTCATATGTAGGAGTTTCTCTTCTACTCGCCCATGTATATTGTCGTCCAGACATAGCAATTTCTCTGAAGTTTAAATTCTCAATGATCGCGTTAAAAATAAAAGGCCAACGAGGGTTAAAGTTGTCATTACTTTTATCCTCGGGTTTTCTCAAAATATTAAAATCCCCAGCTAATAACATTGGTATTGTTTTGGACTCACAAGTCCTGACTAATTCCGCAAGAAACTCATACTTATGTTTATCCTGTGCCGCCCCATACACCGGTACAAGCAACCATTCAAAACCATCTATTTTAGAAGATATAGACAGCTTTACACAAAAATCTCCACTATCTACCCTGTTGACCACCAAAGTAGCCATGTTAACCCCAACCAGAACTCCCCCAGATCTCCCCTGTGGTGGTAAACAAAACCACGTAAACTCATTACCCGCTGCTAGATCAGTAAGGAAAGGTACCGCAAAATTAGATCTTCCAGTCTCAAGCAGAGCTATAAAATCTAGGTCATACTCCCTAATTGCTTCCTTTACAAACAAATGTTTCCCCGGATCCTTAAACCCCTCACTATTCCAAGTAATTCCTTTAAGATTAGTCATTGATATTTAGTGTTTTTGACTCTCACCCGGTGACTCCTCCTCACCGTTTTGTTTTCAAAAGTACTTTTTTTGCGACCCCTTCTTTCATTGGGAATAGCCGAAGGTTCATCATCCAAATTATCCTCCCCTTCCAAATCTAAACATAGTTCTGATGCATGTGTGACCGCCAAACAAGAAACGGTATCAGTCGCCAAACTATCTGATTTTTTAAGCAGTGTTAAAGTTCTTTGTAATTCGACATCCTTAATTAATCTAGCAGCAGCAACACAGTCGGAATGAGAATTCCCCAAAGAAACCCCCAACGATAAAGCATGCTCGACTATATGATCATCAGTAAAGGAAGTTATAGAAGAAGGCTTCAGAGGAGATTTACCTAGCACATGTAACTCCGCACGATGCTTGGCGATCTTCATCGGTTTCTCCATTTGTGTGGCATCCGAGTTGGGTTGAGCACTTAGCCTTCCACTCGACCGTACTCCACGCACATCTTCTTCACGAATCCCTCCAAAAGCGATCACTTGTTGAGGAGTGTGCATACCCTCCTTAAAGACCCCCTTACTTGCAGTAACTAGAATATACCAGGCCACGTCCACCGCCTGTTGATCCAACAAATCATACCGAGAAGTTGTATCAAAATGCAAGTTTGAAACAAATTTACACAGAGAGAGAAAAACCTTGGTCAATTTGATCGACGTAGTAGCATCAGCCGTAACAGCCATGCAAGCTGGGCCGCCATGCACACTGGGCTGACCCGCTGCAGCTCTCGTCGCCGAACCCGAGCGACACACGCTCGCTGGGCCGGACCGTGGCCGAGCCTCGCCATGCAGCTCAGTAGGCTGCCTCTCCCGTCCCGCCGTTGCATGCCTCGGGCCGCGGCCAGCATGCACGATCGACGTTGGCACGATCAACGTCGCCGCAGCTCCACTCGCATTGCCATCCTTCGCTCGAGGAACAGCAACAGAAATCGGAGAAGCAGCAGCTACATGGACCGAGTCAGGCATACACTCGCCACTCTTGTCCATGACAACACTGAAAAAATTTAAAAGTTTCTTAGGATTTAAATAATGTTCATGTGTATAATCAAATACAGTATCATACCTTACTGTATGTTTTACCACTCCCAAAGAATTCACTGTATTATTAGGTGGCGATGTTGAACCACCTTGCTCTCCCTTTCCCCCTCTCCAATATTCTTAGTTCTCTTTGCATTTCGATCAGAGTCAACTCCCTTATCTTGAATTTGTTTGTGAGGATCATCATCTCCTCCACCACCATGTGCCTCAGACATAGTAACATCTGTAACTATAGTGCGTGTCTCAACCTCAAATCTGAGCCTAAAAAATTCATTCTTAATCTTAAGATCCCAAGTCTCTAGAATAAGAGCAGTATCTAGGCAGGTGATAAACATGCGTAGCGCATTATGTTGTCGTGTAAACACAATATCAATATCTTTTGTCTTGCCAAACACATCACCTAAAGCCCATAAAGCAAGATAATCATCAAGCACCACCGGTGGTAGACCATAAACTCGTACCCAAACATCTTCAGGAACCCAAACTGGCTCGACCTCCTTCTTCCAAAAATCAAAAGACAATATAATAGCAGGAGCATGGAAACGCCCAAAATGTTGAACTCTCACCAGCTCATTCTTACTTGGGAAGTTAACCTTGAAAGAATTCTCCTCCACCTGTTGCACATCCCACATCCCACTGATAACTAGGATCTGGCACTATCCATTGCAAATGTTGTTGGAGATATGCCCAAGAGGCAATAATAAAAGTGGTTATTATATATCTTTATGTTTATGATAAATGTTTATATACCATGCTATAATTGTATTAACCGAAACATTGATACATGTGTGATATGTAAACAACAATGAGTCCCTAGTAAGCCTCTTAACTAGCTTGTTGATTAATAGATGATTAGTTTCATAATCATGAACATTGGATGTTATTAATAACAAGGTTATATCATTGTATGAATGATGTAATGGACACACCCAATTAAGCGTAGCATAAGATCACGTCATTAAGTTATTTGCTATAAGCTTTCGATACATAGTTACCTAGTCCTTTCGACCATGAGATCATGTAAATCACTTATACCGAGAAAGGTACTTTGATTACATCAAAAGCCACCTGCGTAAATGGGTGGTTATAAAGGTAGGATTAAGTATCCGGAAAGTATGAGTTGAGGCATATGGATCAACAATGGGATTTGTCCATCCCGATGACGGATAGATATACTCCGGGCCCTCTCGGTGGAATATCGTCTAAATGTCTTGCAAGCATATGAATAAGTTCATAAGAGACCACATACCACGGTACGAGTAAAGAGTACTTGTCGGGAGACGAGGTTGAACAAGGTATAGAGTGATACCGATGATCAAACCTCGGACAAGTAAAATATCGCGTGACAAAGGGAATTGGTATCGTATGTGAATGGTTCATTCGATCACTAAGTCATCGTTGAATGTGTGGGAGCCATTATGGATCTCCGGATCCCGCTATTGGTTATTGGTCGGAGAGAGTTCTCACCCATGTCCACATAGTTCACGAACCGTAGGGTGACACACTTAAGGTTTGATGTTGTAATAGTAGAACTTGAATATGGAATGGAGTTCGAAGTATTGTTCGAAGTCTCGGATGAAATCCCGGACATCACGAGGAGTTCTGGAATGGTCCGGAGAATAAGATTCATATATAGGAAGTCATATTCCAAGTTTGGAAATGATCCAGTGTATTTATGGAAGGTTCTAGAAGGTTCTAGAAAAGTCCGGAAGAAATCACTAAGGAAGGAGGAGTCCCGAAGGGACTCCACCTCCCCATGGCCGGCCAACCCTAGAGGGGGGAGTCCAAGGTGGACTCCACCAAGGGGGCCGGCCACCCCCCTTCATGGAAGCGTGGGAATCCCACTTGGGTGGGAGTCCCACCTTGGGTAGGTTTCCCTACTACATGGAAGGTTTTGGTTTCGGGTCTTATTCGAAGACTTGTAGTCCAACACTTGGGGTTCCACCTATATAATGAGGGGCATATGGGAGGGGGCTGGCCACCACAACACCACCAGCTTGGCCGCACCCCAAGGAGGCCGGCCACCCCCTCTCCCAAACCCTAGCCGCCCCACCTCCTCCACCTCTCCCGCAACGCTTAGCGAAGCTCCGCCGGAGTTCTCCATCACCACCGCCACCACGCCGTCGTGCTGCCGGAGTCAAGAAGGAGCTACTACTTCCGCTGCCCACTGGAACGGGGAGAAGGACGTCGTCTTCATCAACACCGAACGTGTGACCGAGTACAGAGGTGCTGCCTGATCGTGGTACCATGATCAAGATCTTCTACGCGCTTTTGCAAGCGGCAAGTGATCGTCTACCGCAGCAACAAGAGCCTCATCTTGTAGGCTTTGGAAATCTTCAAGGGTGAGTCTCGATCATCTCCTCGTTGCTCCCATCTTCTAGATTGCATCTTGGCTTGGTTTGCGTTCTCGCGGTAGGAAATTTTTTGTTTTCTATGCAACGTATCCCTACAGTGGTATCAGAGCCGTGTCTATGCATAGATGGTTGCACGAGTAGAACACAATGGTTTTGTGGGCGTTGATGCTTATGTTGTCTTTAGTTTGAGTACTTTGCATCTTTGTGGCATAGTGGGATGAAGCGGCTCGGGCTAACTTTACATGACCGCGTTCATGAGATTTGCTCCACGCTCGACATGCAACTTGTATTGCATAAGTGGCTTTGCGGGTGTCTGTCTCTCCTACTATAGTGAAGATTCAATTTACTCTTCTATTGACAACACTAGTATCACCGTTGTGGTTCATGTTCGTAGGTAGATTAGATCTTACTCGAAAACCCTAAACCACGTAAAATATGCAAACCAAATTAGAGACGTCTAACTTGTTTTTGTAGGGTTTGGTGATGCGATATGGCCATAATGTGATGATGAATATGTATGAGATGATCATTATTGTATTGTGGCAACCGGCAGGAGCCTTATGGTTGTCTTTAAATTTCATGTTGAGTAGTATTTCAAAGAAGTTGTAATAGTTTCTACATGGGAGAACAATCATGAAGATGGCTCCATTGACCTTGACGCTACGCCGACAATGATGGAGATCATGCCCGTGGATGATGGAGATCATGTCCGTGCTTTGGAGATGAAGATCAAAGGCGCAAAGACAAAGGGGCCATATCATATCACATATGAACTTCATGTGATGTTAATCCTTTTATGCATCTTATTTTGCTTAGATCGCGACGGTAGCATTATAAGATGATCCCTCTCACTAAAATATCAAGATAATAAAGTGTTCATCCTTAGTAGCACCGTTGCCAAGACTTGTCGTTTCGAAGCATCTCGTGATGATCGGGTGTGATAGAATCAACAAGTGCATACAACGGGTGCAAGCCAGTTTTGCACATGCGGATACTAAGGTGGCCTTGACGAGCCTAGCATGTACATACATGGTCTCGGAACACGTGATACCGAAAGGTAGAGCATGAATCATATGATTGATATGATGAACACTTTGAGTGTTCGCCATTAAAATTACATCTTGTCTCGTGATGATCGGACTTAATGTAGTGGATTTGGTTCGTCTGATCACTAAGACAATGCGAGGGATATTGTTTTGAGTGGGAGTTCACTTAGTTTTTAATTTTGTTGAATTAAAATTTGAACTCAATTTGTCATAAACATTAGTCTAAACTATTGCAAATATATGTTATAGATATGGCATCCCCAATCAATTTTAACCAGTTCCTAGAGAAATAAAAGCTTAAGAACAACGGTAGCAACTTCACCGACTGGTTCCGTCATGTGAGGATCTTCCTCAATGGTGGAAATCTGCAATATGTGCTTGATGCACCGCTAGGTGACCCTCCTGCAGAAACTGAAACCGATGAAGTAAAGAATGTTTACGCGACTCGGAAAACTCGGTACTCTCAAGTTCAATGTGCCATCCTGTGCAGTCTGGAAGCCGATCTTCAAAAACGTTTTGAGCACCACGATCCTCATGAGTTGGTCAATGAGTTGAAAACTATCTTTGAAACTCATGCGGCCGTGGAATGCTATGAAGCATCGAAACACTTCTTCAGTTGCATGATGGAAGAAGGCAGCTCCGTTAGTGAGCACATGCTCACCATGACCGGGCATGCGAAGAAACTCAGTGACTTGGGAATAGTGATTCCTAACGGATCGGGGATTAATCGTGTCCTTCAATCACTGCCACCTAGTTACAAGAACTTTGTGATGAACTACAATATGCAGAACATGAACAAAGAGTTACCTGAACTCTTCGCCATGCTCGAAATCTGCTGAGATTGAGATCAAGAAAGAGCACCAAGTGTTGATGGTCAACAAGACCACCGGTTTCAAGAAACAGGGCAAGTCTAAGGAAAATTCAAGAAGGGTGGCAAGAAAGTTGCCACGCCTCCTGTGAAACCTAAGACCGGCCCTAAGCCCGATGTTGAGTGCTATTACTGCAAGGAGAAGGGACACCTGGAAGCATAATTGCTCCAAGTATTTGGCGGATCCGAAGAGCGGCCTTGTCAAGAAGAAGAAAGAAGGTATATCCGATATACATGTTATAGATGTTTATCTTACTGGTTCTCGTACTAGTACCCGAGTATTTGATACTCGGTTCGGTTGCTCATATTTGTAACTCGAAACAGGAACTAAAGAATAAACGAAGACTACTAAAGGATGAAGTGACGATGCGCGTTGGAAATGGATCCAAAGTCGATGTGATCGCTGTCGGCACACTTCCTCTACATCTACCTTCGGGATTAGTTTTAAGCCTCAATAATTGTTATTTTGTACCCGCGTTGAGCATGAACATTATATCCGGATCTTGTTTAATGCAAGACGGTTATTCATTCAAGTCTGAGAATAATGGTTGTTCTATTTTTATGAATAATATCTTTTATGGTCGAGCACCTGAAAAGAATGGCTTATTTCTATTTGATCTCGATAGTAGTGATACACATATACATAACATTGATGCTAAGAGAATTAAATTGAATGATAATTCTACTTATATGTGGCACTGTCGTCTTGGTCATATTGGAGTGAAACGCATGAAGAAACTCCATACCGATGGATTACTTGAATCACTTGACTTTGAGTCACTTGATAGATGCGAAGCATGTCTAATGGGAAAAATGACTAAGACTCCATTCTCTGGTATTATGGAGCGAGCTACTGACTTATTGGAAATCATACATACCGATGTGTGCGGACCAATCGAGTGTAGCATCGCGCGGTGGTTATCGTTATGTTCTAACCTTCACGAGATGATCCGAGTAGATATGGGTATATCTATTTCATGAAACATAAATCCGAAACTTTCGAGAAGTTTAAGGAATTCCAAAGTGAAGTAGAAAATCAATGTAACAAGAAGATTAAATTTCTACGATCCGATCGCGGAGGTGAATACTCGAGTTATGAGTTTGGCATGCATTTAAAGAAATGCGGAATACTTTCACAATTGACACCACGGGAACACCTCAACGAAACGGTGTGTCCGAACATCGTAATCGAACTCTCTTAGATATGGTTCGTTCTATGATGTCTCTTACTGATTTACCTTTATCATTTTGGAGTTATGCATTAGAGACAGCCGCATTCACTTTAAATAGAGCACCATCAAAATCCGTTGAAACGGCACCGTATGAATTATGGTTTAATAAGAAACCTAAGCTGTCGTTCCTAAAAGTTTGGGGTTGCGAAGCCTATGTAAAAAAGTTACAACCGGACAAGCTAGAACCCAAAGTGGAGAAATGCATCTTCATAGGATACCCTAAGGAAACTATAGGGTACACTTTCTATCACAGATCCGAAGGCAAAATCTTTGTTGCTAAGAACGGAACCTTTCTTGAGAAAGAATTTCTCACTAAAGAAGTGACTGGAAGAAAAGTAGAACTCGATGAGATTGATGAATCTTCACTTGTTGATCAGAATAGCGCAGTACCGGAAGTTGTTCTGTGTCGCCTACACCGGCAACGAGAGGAAGCTAATGATAATGATCATGAAACTTCGAATGAGATAGCTACTGAACCTCGCGGATCGACAAGGGAATGTGCCACTCCGATTGGTATGATCCTTGTCTAAATGTCATGATTGTGGACAACAATGATGAAGACCCTGCGACGTATGAAGAAGCGATGATGAGCCCGATTCCAACAAATGGCAAGAAGCCATGAAATCCGAAATGGGATCCATGTATGATAACAAAGTATGGACTTTGGTAGACTTACCTGATAGCCGCAAGGCTGTCGAGAATAAATGGATCTTCAAGAGAAAAACAGATGTTGATGGTAATATTACTGTCTATAAAGCCCGACTTGTCGCAAAGGGTTTCCGACAAATTCAAGGAGTTGACTACGATGAGACTTTCTCACCTGTAGCGAAGCTAAAGTCTGTGAGGATTTTGTTAGCAATAGCTGCATTTTTCGATTATGAGATTTGGCAGATGGATGTCAAAATGGCGTTCCTTAATGGAGACATTGAGGAAGAGTTGTATATGGTACAACCCAAAGGTTTTGTCGATCCTAAAAATGCTGACAAAGTATGCAAACTTCAGCGTTCAATCTATGGACTGAAGCAAGCATCGAGAAGTTGGAACCGACGCTTTGATAAGGTGATCAAAGACTTCGGGTTTATACGAGTGTCATGGAGAGGCCTGTATTTACAAGAAAGTGAGTGGGAGCTGCGTAGCGTTCTTGATATTATATGTAGATGACATATTATTGATTGG
This sequence comes from Lolium rigidum, assembly GCF_022539505.1. NCBI lineage: Eukaryota > Viridiplantae > Streptophyta > Magnoliopsida > Poales > Poaceae > Lolium > Lolium rigidum. Next base: position 266,836,410 of record NC_061509.1, read on the forward strand.
GAATGATATAGAACTATTAAGCGAGTGTAAAAGGTTATTTGAATAATAGTTTTTCAATGAAAGACCTTGGTGAAGCATCGTATATATTAGGCATCAAGATTTATAGAGATAGATCAAGATGCCTAATAGGGCTATCACAGAGTACATACCTGGACAAGATTCTAAAGAAGTTTAGAATGGACGAAAGTAAGAAAGGATTCTTACCTATGTTACCAGGCAAGGTCTTAAGTAAGACTCAAGGTCCGGCTACGGCGAGAAGAAAGAGAAAGGATGAGTCGGATCCCCTATGCTTCGGCGATAGGCTCTATCATGTATGCCATGCTATGTACAAGACTGGATATAGCACATGCTGTTAGTTTGACTAGCGAGATATCAAAGTGATCCGGGAATGGAACAACTGGACAGTGGTCAAGAATATCTCGAAGTACTTGAAAAGAACTAAGGATATGTTTCTTTGTTATGGAGGTGACCAAGAGCTCGTTGTAACCGAGTTACACCGATGCAAGTTGGAACACCGATCCGATGACTCTAAGTCACAATGCGGGTACGTGTTTATATTGAATGGTGCTGCGATAGGCTGGGCAAGCTCGAAGCGGTGCATGGTGGCGAAGTCTTCAACGAGAATCGGAGTACATAGCGGCTTCGGAGGCTTCATCGAAGCGGTATGGATGAAGAGGTTCATTGTAGAGATCGGTGTGGTTCCTAGTGCATTGGACCCACTAGTCATCTATTGTGACAACATGGGTGCCATCGCCAATGCACAAGAACCAAGGTCACACAAGAGGCTGAAGCATATCAAGCTGCGTTATCATTCGATTCGCGAGTACATCGAAGATGGAGAAGTAAAGATTTGCAAAGTACACACTGATCCGAATGTAGCAGATCCGTTGACTAAAGCTCTCCCTAGGGCAAAGCATGACCAACACCAGAATGCCATGGGTGTTAGGTACCTTACAATGTAATCTAGATTATTGACTCTAGTGCAAGTGGGAGATCTGTTGGAGATATGCCCAAGAGGCAATAATAAAAGTGGTTATTATATATCTTTATGTTTATGATAAATGTTTATATACCATGCTATAATTGTATTAACCGAAACATTGATACATGTGTGATATGTAAACAACAATGAGTCCCTAGTAAGCCTCTTAACTAGCTTGTTGATTAATAGATGATTAGTTTCATAATCATGAACATTGGATGTTATTAATAACAAGGTTATATCATTATATGAATGATGTAATGGACACACCCAATTAAGCGTAGCATAAGATCACGTCATTAAGTTATTTGCTATAAGCTTTCGATACATAGTTACCTAGTCCTTTCGACCATGAGATCATGTAAATCACTTATACCGGAAAGGTACTTTGATTACATCAAATGCCACTGCGTAAATGGGTGGTTATAAAGGTGGGATTAAGTATCCGGAAAGTATGAGTTGAGGCATATGGATCAACAGTGGGATTTGTCCATCCCGATGACGGATAGATATACTCGGGGCCCTCTCGGTGGAATGTCGTCTAAATGTCTTGCAAGCATATGAATAAGTTCATAAGAGACCACATACCACGGTACGAGTAAAGAGTACTTGTCGGGGAGACGAGGTTGAACAAGGTATAGAGTGATACCGATGATCAAACCTCGGACAAGTAAAATATCGCGTGACAAAGGGAATTGGTATCGTATGTGAATGGTTCATTCGATCACTAAGTCATCGTTGAATGTGTGGGAGCCATTATGGATCTCCGGATCCCGCTATTGGTTATTGGTCGGAGAGAGTTCTCACCCATGTCCACATAGTTCACGAACCGTAGGGTGACACACTTAAGGTTTGATGTTGTAATAGTAGAACTTGAATATGGAATGGAGTTCGAAGTATTGTTCGAAGTCTCGGATGAGATCCCGGACATCACGAGGAGTTCCGGAATGGTCCGGAGAATAAGATTCATATATAGGAAGTCATATTCCAAGTTTGGAAATGATCCGGTGTATTTATGGAAGGTTCTAGAAGGTTCTAGAAAAGTCCGGAAGAAATCACTAAGGAAGGAGGAGTCCCGGAGGGACTCCACCTCCCCATGGCCGGCCAACCCTAGAGGGGGGAGTCCAAGGTGGACTCCACCAAGGGGGTCGGCCACCCCCCTTCATGGAAGGGTGGGAATCCCACTTGGGTGGGAGTCCCACCTTGGGTAGGTTTCCCTACTACATGGAAGGTTTTGGTTTCGGGTCTTATTCGAAGACTTGTAGTCCAACACTTGGGGTTCCACCTATATAATGAGGGGCATAGGGGAGGGGGCCGGCCACCACAACACCACCACCTTGGCCGCACCCCAAGGAGGCCAGCCACCCCCTCTCCCAAACCCTAGCCGCCCCACCTCCTCCACCTCTCCCGCAACGCTTAGCGAAGCTCCGCCGGAGTTCTCCATCACCACCGCCACCACGCCGTCGTGCTGCCGGAGTCAAGGAGGAGCTACTACTTCCGCTGCCCGCTGGAACGGGGAGAAGGACGTCGTCTTCATCAACACCGAACGTGTGACCGAGTACGGAGGTGCTGCCCGATCGTGGTACCGTGATCAAGATCTTCTACGCGCTTTTGCAAGCGGCAAGTGATCGTCTACCGCAGCAACAAGAGCCTCATCTTGTAGGCTTTGGAAATCTTCAAGGGTGAGTCTCGATCATCTCCTCGTTGCTCCCATCTTCTAGATTGCATCTTGGCTTGGTTTGCGTTCTCGCGGTAGGAAATTTTTTGTTTTCTATGCAACGTATCCCTACAAATGTGTGATCACCTGGTCTGAAGAAAGGGAATCACCAGACACCTCTACCCTTCCCAACAGAGTATTCTCCACACGTGGTCTCACTGAAGTAGACAGAGGCATTTCCCAAAACGCCAAATCAGGGTGGCCAAGCCCATACATTGCAAGTCGAGGACGAGGAGCCTTATGCAAAGGACAGTCTTTAGTAGCATGGTCTGGTTTCTGACAGCAATCACACAAGATCACCTCACAGTCATTGATAAAATGTCCATTTTTGCGACATCGAAAACAGCTCGGACCCTTCCTCTTATTTGCCGCAACAAACTCTGCCTCTGACATTCCATCATGCTCAAAAACTTGGTCGTTGGACCCAAACCCGGCCACAGCCATAAGAACAGATTCTGCATGCTGAGGGTGTGCCACCGGCTGAGGCTGAGCCACCGGCTGCTGTTGTGCTGGTGGCGCCCTTGCGAGCCCCGGCTGCCTAACAAGAGGGACAGTCGGCTGCACGACACCACCTCTAGGAGCTGATTGAGAATCCACACTAAGCAACTCAGGTCGACTAGCAAGCTGTTTCGCAAAAGCCTCACCGCCTCCGAAACAAGTTTTTGTTGCGCCTCTGAAAGGCCAGGGACAGTAGCACCATACCCACTGTTCGCCGGCCTAGAACTGGAATTAGTATTGACAACAAAACGACGGGAGTTGTAGTTTTGATTATACCCGGCATTGCGACGGTCTCCATTATAATTGTTGAAACCATGGTGGTATCTGCGATCACCACCAAACGATTGTCGCCCTTGACCAGCTCGGAACACCCCATCACCAAAGACATTCCCTTGATTACCATTGCCGTCACCGGCCTCTCCTCCATTTCCAGATGTTCCGCTTGGTCCTCCCTCAAAAAAATTTCCACCGCGTCCTCCACCGAAGCCGTCCTGCCAGCCTGCACCTCCACGACCCCCCGGTGGCCTTCCCCGGCCGGGGTTACCACCTCCACGGTTCGCCATCGATGCTGGGACGACAGAGGGCGGCGGCTTCGATGTGGTAGACAGAGCCTGTGAGCGATTGGAGTCGAACCCTAACCGGTATCGTATGCCCCGAGCAAATTGGGGGATGCGATCGGTTAAACGCCTGAACCGTGTTAGACCTTGGCCCATACGACCATTATCCATAGAATTTGCATTAACTTGAAATTCAGCGGAGCCCAATTGGCCCAAAGGCATACTGTTTGAAATCCGATCATCAAGATATGAACGTTGACTGAAGGATCGATCAGATCTCGCCGGTGGCCATACGCCCCGACGTCTCCAAAATCGATTCCTTCGTTGCCTCCTCTGAACAACCACCCACTCCGATGCATCAAAAGAATCGAGAAAGAACGTAGTTGGAGAAAGAACTGGTGAATGAATCTGAACTTTCCTTGCCGTTTCCGTGAACTTCGAACAATGTCGAACTGAACTGCCACCACTGTCTGGCGTACCTGGTATGAATTGAATCGCCTGCTGCTCATTGTTGAAGCCACTTCTGCTCCCTCCGGCGGAACGCGGATGTCGTAGAAGCCGAAAGCGTGCAGCACTCCGCCTCCGGCATCTTGCATTACGCCGCCAACGCCTCGAGAGAAGGCCCGAGCGGCGAGTCTTCAGCTTTAGATCCGTTGTCGGAGTCCCGGCCGTTGTCGGAGTCGTCGCCGGAGGAGAGCGACCAGAATCGCCCCTGGTCGCCCCTAACGGTCCTCCGAAAAAAAGGTCATATCCATCCTAATAATGGTCGCTACTTAATTAAGTACTCTCTTACTCGCATCTCTCTGGCAAATGAGGAGCTCCAGCTAAATTCCATTGCGTGCTGCTGTGATATTGGTTTTGGTACACTCGACGGCCATGGATGCAGAGACCCGCGCATCAGTCAGCAACAGCAGCAGCCAAATGGCCATTAACGTAAGTTATTCTAAATTCCTGATCACTACCTTGTTATCTTAATGTCTAAACCCGTGTTTCTGCAGATGCTAATGTGCTTGAGTTTCTCAAATAATGCAGAAACCCAGCGAGAATGCTGTCAGGGGTCCGGCTAGCGAGACGAAGAGGAGCGTCGACGTTGAAGCAAAAGAAGTCAGGGCGGTGGCACACAAGCTGCCGAAGTTCCACGGGGACTACTACGGTCGAACTGATTACAGCCCAAGACACCATTCAGGAGTTATTTTGTTTCTGTTTTCTCTCTCGACGAACTCAGTGTAGAATAGACTAGCTAGAACAGGACGCTAGGTAGGTAGCTGTCGCGGCCGAAAGCTGCTTTAGATATAGTTGGCTAAGTTCCATGTAAGCTCATGCAGTGGGCACTGTTAGGGTAATATGCTTGTTGTATTACCAGGGGGTCAAAGACTACAATATATAGTACATGTACAGGTGCACATATGCAGAAAACCCCCTAACATATGGGAAAACTATAATATACAGATATCTACATCTAACACCCCCCTCAAACTCATGGTGGATCCACAACACTGAGTTTGGAGAGTAAGAAATCATGCTGCGCTCGAGTCTGTGCTTTCGTAAAAAAATCCGCCAACTGCAAATCTGAAGGCACATAATGAACCGCAACAACATCATCATGCACCTGAGCACGTGTGTAAAAAGCATCAACACCAATATGCTTGGTCAGCTCATGCTTGACCGGATCACGTGCAATACTGATAGCACCTGTACTGTCAGACAAAATGGGAGTGGGTGTCGTAACAGAGACCCCAAAATCTGCAAGCAACCACCGTAACCAGGTCATCTCAGCAATCAACAAAGCCATAGCCCGCAACTCAGACTCAACACTCAAACGGGAAACTGCTACATGTTTCTTCATCTTCCAAGCAACAAGTGAACCACCAAGAAACACACAGTAAGCAGAAAGTGAACGACGATCCGTAGGATCACTAGCCCACGTAGCATCCGAGTAGCACTGGAGCTGGAGAGAGCTGGAACGGGGAAAGAAAAGGCGACGAGTGATCGTGCCACGAAGGTAACGAAGAACACGGAGGAGATGACTATAGTGAACAGTGGTAGGAGCTGAGATAAACTGACTCAGAATATGAACAGGATAAGAAATATCAGGACGAGTGACAGCAAGATAAACAAGACTCCCAACAAGATGGCGATAACGGATGGGATCAGGAAGAGGATCACCATCAGTAGGACGAAGCGTAACATTAATCTCCATAGGAGTATCAACCGTGCGCTCATCCCCAAGAGCAACACGAGCAAGAAGATCCTGAATGTACTTTTCCTGAGTGCTAGAAAAACCATCAGAAGTGGAGGAAACCTCAATGCCAAGAAAATAGCGAAGAGGACCAAGATCAGTCATAAGAAAATGATCGCGAAGACGAGCCTTAACGAAGGCAATATACTCAGGATCATCACCAGTAATGATCATATCATCAACATAGAGAAGAAGAAGAGTACGTCCACGAGGAGAAGTGTGAACGAAAAGTGCTGGATCATGAAGACTAGGAGAGAAACCAGCAATAGTCACCACAGAGGCGAAGCGCTCAAACCAGGCACGAGGGGCCTGTTTGAGACCATAGAGAGAACGTCGAAGACGACAAACCATCCTATCGGGAACAGAATACCCAGGAGGCTGCATGTAAACCTCCTCAGTCAACTCACCATTAAGAAAAACATTCTGAACATCAAGCTGGGAGACAGACCAGCGGCGAACAGAAGCAACAGCAAGAAGGGTACGCACAGTAGTCATATGAGCCACAGGGGCAAACGTCTCATCATAGTCACGGCCGTGCTCCTGCTGAAAACCACGAGCCACAAGATGCGCTTTATAGCGCTCAAGAGAGCCATCAGAGCGAGTCTTAATTTTATAGACCCACTTACACGTGATAGGACGAACACCAGAAGGGGGAGAAACAAGATCCCAAGTGCCAGTGCGCTCAAGCGCAGCGATCTCCTCAGCCATGGCAAGCTGCCATTCGGGATGACGCTCGGCATCCCGATAAGAAGTCAGCTCGGAAACGACAGAGAGACCATACCGACTAGGAGAGTAACGATCCGGAGCACGACGCCGACGAACAGGCCGTGAAGGGGGAAGCTCATCTGCAGAAGACAAGTCATCAGAAGAAGAGGAAGAAGGGACAGCATCGGAAGGATCCGAAGCAGGAGAACGAGGAGTACTAGGTGGACTAGACGAACGAGAGGATGGCGCCGAAGGGGGCGCATCATAAGTAGGATGGGGAGGAGGAGGGATATCAGGGGGTGCATCCGAAAAAAGAAGAAAAGAGATATCATCCACCGGGTAAGTACCCGAGGTGGGGCGAGGATAGAAGGGACGCGTCTCATCAAACGTGACGTCACGAGAGATGTGCATCCGATGACCAACAGGGTCCCAACATCGATAGCCCTTATGCTTATCACTGTATCCGAGAAAAACACACTCAACAGACTGAGCGGTCAGTTTGGTGCGTTCGCGAGGAGGGAGAAGAACATAGCAAACGTAACCAAATAAACAAAGAGTCGAGTAATCTGGAGAGCTACCATAAAGACGCTCGAGAGGAATGTCACCTTGAAGGGCAGCAGAAGGCTGAATGTTAATGAGGTAAGTCGACGTAGCGACAACCTCAGCCCAGAAATGCGGCGGAAGAGAGGAAGCAATCATCATAGCATGGGTAGTCTCAAGAATATAACGATGCTTACGCTCGGCGACACCATTTTGAGCATGGGCGCCGGGACACGAGAACTGGTGGGCAAGGGTGCCCTGCTCAGCAAGAACACCACACAGGTGCTGGGAGATATACTCTCCGGCAGAATCAGCACGAAACACACGAATAGGCGTGGAATACTGAGTACGAACCATGGCTGCAAAACGCTGATAAATAGAAAGCGTCTCACTGCGAGAGTGCATAAAAAACAACCAGGTGTACCGTGAAAAATCATCAATAAACAAAATATAGTATCGATGACCCCCTTTCGAAGGAAAGGGAGCCGGACCCCAAACATCTGAATGAACTAAATCAAAAGGTCGCTGAGATACAGACGCACTAGTAGGATAGGGAAGCTGAATCTGTTTGCCTAACCTACAACCCTGACACGAATGCAAACACACATCTCCTGAGACAGACCCAGAAGACCACTACGAACTAATGACGATAAACGGGAGCCACAGAGGTGACCCGGCCGATGATGCCACTGCTGAAAACATCCAGTGACAGAAGCAGCAACCGCAGGAGAACTGGCAGATGAAGTGTCAGCAGAAGGAACGCGAAGCCAGTCTAACTCCCAGAGCCCCGGGGACTCAAGGCTGCGAGGGCTAGCTCCAACCAGGGCGTGTGTACAGTGATCCTGAACAGCACAAGAATCAGCGTCAAGAATGACGCGACAACCAGAATTAGTAAGCTGACTAGCAGAAAACAGGCTCATCTTAAGACTAGGAACATGAGAAACATCAGGAACAAAGAAAGAGGAAGTAGAAAGGCCGGGTGCCTCGACTGGAAACAGGAAGAGAGGTACCATCAGCCGTGATAACACGAACAGGAGAAACAAGAGAGCGAAGAGCAGAAAGAATAGAAGACACAGAGGTCATATGAAAAGAAGCTCCAGAATCCAGATACCACGGGGATGACGAACCTGACTGTGTAGAAGGTGATGGTCGCGCGGTGCCAGAAGAGCCAGCCATAGAACCAGCAGTACCCGTCGAGGAAGAGCCTGTACCAGCGAGCAGGCCACGAAGACCACAGATAATGTCCTGATCAGATAGCGCAACAGCAGAAGATCCTGAAGAACCAGCCTGACGACGAGTATGCTGCCGCAGACGTAAGCTGGGATCCCTCTACCAGCAAGTAGAAACAGTGTGGCCAGTCCTGCCACAGTAGGTGCAGGGAAGTGTTGTCGAACCACGAGGCTGCTGGGGCTTACGAGTGTAGAACTCATCAATAGTAGAATCACCCTGCTGAAGGGCATGCTCCTGGCGGACCACAGACAAGTAAAGAGCATCCCCAGACGGCTGATAGCGCTGACGAAGAAAAGCCCACTGAGCAGACGGCGGTGGGAAGACCCATAAACTCAGCAGACACCGAGGAAAAACACTGGAGGTGAGAACAGCAGCAGCACGAGCATCCTCATCTATCCACTGAGTGTACTCGGTCAGATCCAGCCGGTAAGTCGCAACGGCAGTAGAGTGGTCCTGGACCTTCCGGTCATAATCAGCTAGAGCAGTGTCATCAGCACTCTTGGCTGCATCCTTATCCGCCTGAGTAGCATTAGAGGCAAGGGCTCAGGTGGGGTGCAACAGGCACCGTAGGAGCAACGGGGTGCGGCGGACAGGAGACCTCGCCAGAAAACACACCCCAAAGACGAAGACCGCGCATGTGGACGCGCATGAAGGCAGCAAAATCAGGGTAATTCGCGCCATCAAAGATCACCGGACGGCGAGGGATCGCAACATAGCCCGAGGAAGACATAGCTCTCTCTTTTTTTCGCTTTTTTTTTACCTCAGATCGAAATCAACTGCAGGACTACGGCGTGGGAGACGAGCCAATCCTGGAAAACTAGCAGGGAGACGGGAGACGGGCCCAATCTGGAGGCCGGGTGGATCGAGGAGAGATCGAGGAGAGATTGGAAGCTTCCTCGAGCGGTAGAGCGGGGAGCAGAGCGGGAGGGCGGGGAGCTTCCTCGGGGGGTCGGTCGATGGGCGGATCGGCGGGCAGATCGGGCGGATCGGGCCGGCGAATCGGGGAGCCTGGCCGATCGAGCGGGAAGCGGGCGGATCGGGCGGATCGGCAGTAGGCCGATCGGTGAGCCTGGCCGATTGGGAGCGGAGCGGGCGGAGGTGAGGCTGGCCGGGGACGAGGACGGCCACGGGCAGGCGGCGGGGAAGGTAGAGGACGGCCCAGCGACGACCAGGAAGAGGAGGTCTGGCGATGGCCGGGAAGAAGCCGACGGCGGGGCGGCCGGGAACAAGTCTTCAAGAAAAACGTCCGTACGGAGAGGAGGACCAATTTTGCTCTGATACCATGTTAGGGCAATATGCTTGTTGTATTACCAGGGGGCCAAAGGCCACAATATATAGTACATGTACAAGTGCATATATGCAGAAAGCCCCGTAACATATGGAGTTGATGTACTAAGAGCATCTCTAACAGAGCTAGTAAGAACTGAACTTTTCCGGCAGATTTACGGGTTCGAACCGAATCGCGCGTAGAACAGAGCCCGAAAACATGGGCCGGCCGTAAAAGAAGTTTAGGGGTCTGAGAAACTCCCCGTATGCCCCGTATTAAAAGGGTTCGCGGAGGGGAGTTCGGTTCGCAAACCCTACTCCCCTCCGCCGTTCTCTCTCCCTCCGCCGCCGGCACTCGCCAGCTCCGACGACAATCCAGCTCGCCCCAGCCACCGATCCGTAGCCCGCCGCCACGCGATGGCGTCCTGTGGAGGCTCCGACGGCCATGCCGCGGGATTGGGCGGCGGCGACTCACCGCCGTGTCTGCCTATCATCCGCACCAACGCGGAGCGGCGCAAGTGGAACAAGAGTGAGGGCGCGCACAAGCGGAGCGCTCGCCGGTGGACGAACTGGGGGCTCACGCCCCCAGGGAAGGTCACGCGCTACGGCAACACCGGCGAGGGCTCCTCCTCCGGCCAGTCTAGCCGCGTACCGCGGCTGCCCGTGGCGGAGAGCAGCGAGGAGGACAACCTCGTCCCCGCGCGGTCGCCGACCATCTCTGCCGGGGACTACATCCACGACAACGACGAGGAGGAGGCCATCCTCGCGTAGACGAAGGCGGTCAGCGAGGCGGAGGCTCGGGCGCGCTTCCGCCGGGAGGAGGCCGACGCCGTCCGACAGGTCAGGGAGTATGAGGCGGCCCGCCAGGAGGCCCGCGTCCGCCGCGTCAAGCTCGAAATAGTCGAGCTTGACGCCGACGACACGTGAAGATCTTCGACGATAGCATCGGCGCCGTCTGCCACCGACAAGCTGCGCCACCACCGGCACTGCCGCATGCCATAGGTCATTATAGGCCGCATGTTTCTTAGCTAGGTAGCGCTTGCCGGTGTACCATGATACGTCTCCGACGTATCGATAATTTCTTATGTTCCATGCCACATTATTGATGATATCTACATGTTTTATACACATTATATGTCATTATTATGCGTTTTCCGGAACTAACCTATTGACGAGATGCCGAAGGGCCAGTTGCTGTTTTTTGCTGTTTTTGGTTCCAGAAATCCTAGTAAGGAAATATTCTCGGAATTGGACGAAATCAACGCCCAGAGTCTTATAATTGGACGAAGCTTCCAGAACACCCGAGAGCCGCCAGAGGGAAGCCCTGGGGGCCCCACACAACACCCTGGCGCGGCCAGAGGGGGGGCCGCGCCGGCCTAGTGTGTGGTCCCACCAGGACTCCACCGACCTTGCCCTTCCGCCTACTTAAAGCCTCCGTCGCGAAAATCCTATCACGTTCGACGAAACCAGAGAAAACCTTCCAGAGCCGCCGCCATCGCGAAGCCAAGATCTAGGGGACAGGAGTCTCTGTTCCGGCACGCCACCGGGACGGGGAAGTGCCCCCAGAAGGCTGCTCCATCGACACCACCGCCATCTTCATCAACGCTGCTTGTCTCCCATGAGGAGGAGTAGTTCTCCATCGAGGCTCGGGGCTGTACCGGTAGCTATGTGGTTAATCTCTCTCCTATGTGCTTCAATACAATAATCTCATGAGCTGCCTTACATGATTGAGATTCATATGATGATGCTTGTAATCTAGATGTCATTGTGCTAGTCAAGTGGATTTTACTTATGTGATCTCCGGAGACTCCTTGTCCCACGTGTGTAAAGGTGACAAGTGTGTGCACCGTGTGGGTCTCTTAGGCTATATTTCACGAGAATACTTATTCACTGTTATGAATGGCATAGTGAAGTTCTTATTTATATCTCTTTATGATTGCAATGTGTTTTGTATCACAATATATCCGTGTGCTACTCTAGTGATGTTATTAAAGTAGTTTATTCCTCCCGCACGGTGTAATGGTGACGAGTGTGTGCATCGTGTAGTACTTGGCGTAGGCTATGATTGTGATCTCTTGTAGATTATGAAGTTAACTATTGCTATGATAGTATTGATGTGATCTATTCCTCCTTTCGTAGTGTGAAGGTGACGAGTGTGCATGCTATGTTAGTACTTGGTTTGGTTATGTTGATCTGTTATGCACTCTAAGGTTATTTAAATATGAACATTGAATATTGTGGAGCTTGTTAACTCCGGCATTGAGGGTTCGCGTAATCCTACACGATTAGTGGTGTTCATCATCCAACAAGAGGGTGTAGAGTCTAGCATCTATCTATTTATTCCGTTATGTGATCAATGTTGAGAGTGTCCACTAGTGAAAGTATGATCCCTAGGCCTTGTTCCTAAATATCGCTATCGCTGTTTGTTTACTTGTTTTACCGCATCTATACTTCTGCAATATTACCACCATCAACCACACACTAGTCCTGGACAGCAAAGCACTTTTCTGGTGCCGTTGCTACTGCTCGCATTTATTCATACCACCTGTATTTCACTATCTCTTCGCCGAACTAGTGCACCTATTAGGTGTGTTGGGGACACAAGAGACTTCTTGCTTTGTGGTTGCAGGGGTTGCATGAGAGGGATATCTTTGACCTCTTCCTCCCCGAGTTCGATAAACCTTGGGTGATCCACTTAAGGGAAACTTGCTGCTGTTCTACAAACCTCCGCTCTTGGAGGCCCAACACTGTCTACAAGAATAGAAGCACCCGTAGACATCAAGCACTTTTCACGGCGCCGTTGCCGGGGAGGAAAGGTAAAAGGCTCTCATACTCCGGTCCCGGGTAAAGTACTTTTCCGGCGCCGTTGTGTGTGTGCTCGAAGCTATTTCCTTTAGATCCCGCAATTGCATCTTTTTGTTTCTTGTTTACACTAGTTAGGCATAATGGACAACAATGAGCTTCTTATTCTATTTCCTGATTTAAGACATGGATGGTTTGATGCGAAAATTAAAAAACCTATGGAACATATTAGTATGAACGCTTTGAACACCATTGTTGCTAATGATATGGAAAATTCTAAGCTTGGGGAAGCTGGTTTTGATGAGCATGATCTTTTTAGTCCCCCAAGCATTGAGGAGAAAATTTACTTTGATGATGCTTTGCCTCCTATTTATGATGATTATAATGATAGTAGTCTTTTAGTACCGCCTGTTATGGAGGATAAATTTGATTATGATTACAATATGCCTCCTATATTTGATGATGAGAATAATAATGATAGCTACTTTGTTGAATTTGCTCCCACTATTACTAATAAAATTGATTATGCTTATGTGGAGAGTAATAATTTTATGCATGAGACTCATGATAAGAATGCTTTATGTGATAGTTATATTGTTGAGTTTGCTCATGTTGCTACTGAAAGTTATTATGAGAGAGGAAAATATGGTTGTAGAAATTTTCATGTTACTAAAATGCCTCTCTATGTGCTGAAATTTTTGAGGCTACACTTGTTCTATCTTCCTATGCTTGTTACTTTGCTCTTCATGAACTTGTTTATTTACAAGACTCCTATGCATAGGAAGCATGTTAGACTTAAATTTGTTTTGAATTTTCCTCTTGATGCTCTCTTTTGCTTCAACTACTATTTCTTGCGAGTGCATCATTAAAACTGCTGAGTCCATCTTAATGGCTATAAAGAAAGAACTTCTTGGGAGATAACCCATGTGTTTATTTTGCTACAGTATCTCTATTTTATATTTGTGTCTTTGAAATTGTTACTACTGTAGCAACCTCTCCTTATCTTAGTTTTGTGCCTAGTTGTGCCAAGTAAAGTCGTTGATAGTAAGGTTCATACTAGATTTGGATTACTGCGCAGAAACATATTTCTTGCTGTCACGAATCTGGGCCTAATTCTCTGTAGGTAACTCAGAAAGTTATGCCAATTTACGTGAGTGATCCTCAGATATGTACGCAACTTTCATTCAATTTGGGCATTTTCATCTGAGCAAGTCTGGTGCCTCAATAAAATTCGTCTTTACGGATCTGTTCTGTTTTGACAGATTCTGCCTTTTATTTCGCATTGCTTCTTTCGTTGTGTTGGGTGGATTTCTTTGTTCCATTACCTTCCCAGTAGCTTTGGGCAATGTCCAGAAGTGTTAAGAATGATTGTGTCACCTCTTAACATGTGAATTTTTGATTATGCACTAACCCTCTAATGAGTTGTTTTGAGTTTGGTGTGGAGGAAGTTTTCAAGGGTCAAGAGAGGAGGATGATATACTATGATCAAGGAGAGTGAAAGCTCTAAGCTTGGGGATGCCCCGGTGGTTCACCCCTGCATATTTTAAGAAGACTCAAGCGTCTAAGCTTGGGGATTTCCAAGGCATCCCCTTCTTCATCGACAACATTATCGAGTTCCTCCCCTGAAACTATATTTTTATTCCATCACATCTTATGTACTTTGCTTGGAGCGTCGGTTTGTTTTTGTTTTTGTTTTTGTTTGAATAAAATGGATCCTAGCATTCATTTTGTGGGAGAGAGACACGCTCCGCTGTTGCATATGGACAAATATGTCCTTAGGCTTTACTCATAGTATTCATGGCGAAGGTTGAATCTTCTTCGTTAAATTGTTATATGGTTGCAATCGGGAAATGCTACATGTAGTAATTCTAAAATGTCTTAAATAATTTGATACTTGGCAATTGTTGTGCTCATGTTTAAGCTCTTGCATCATATACTTTGCACCTATTAATGAAGAAATACAAAGAGCTTGCTAAAATTTGGTTTGCATATTTGGTCTCTCTAAAGTCTAGATAATTTCTAGTATTGAGTTTTGAACAACAAGGAAGACGGTGTAGAGTCTTATAATGTTTACAATATGTCTTTTATGTGAGTTTTGCTGCACCGGTTCATCCTTGTGTTTGTTTCAAATAACCTTGCTAGCCTAAACCTTGTATCGAGAGGGAATACTTCTCATGCATCCAAAATCCTTGAGCCAACCACTATGCCATTTGTGTCCACCATACCTACCTACTACATGGTATTTCTCCGCCATTCCAAAGTAAATTGCTTGAGTGCTACTGATGCGCGTATAATTGACACGTTCGTTGGGAACCCCAAGAGGAAGGTGCGATGCGCACAACAGTAAGTTTTCCCTCAGTAAGAAACCAAGGTTTAATCGAACCAGTAGGAGTCAAGAAGCACGTTGAAGGTTGATGGTGGCGGAATGTAATGCGGCGCAACACCAGGGATTCCGGCGCCAACGTGGAACCTGCACAACACAACCAAAGTACTTTGCCCCAACGAAACGAGTGAGGTTGTCAATCTCACCGGCTTGCTGTAACAAAGGATTAACCGTATTGTGTGGAAGATGATTGTTTGCGAGTGAACAGTAAATAACAAGTATTGCGATAGATTGTATTTCGGATGTAAAGAATAGGACCGGGGTCCACAGTTCACTAGAGGTGTCTCTCCCATAAGATAAAAGCATGTTGGGTGAACAAATTACGGTCGGGCAATTGACAAATAGAGAGGGCATAACAATGCACATACATGATATGATAAATATAGTGAGATTTAATTGGGCATTACGACAAAGTACATAGACCGCTATCCAGACATGCATCTATGCCTAAAAAGTCCACCTTCAGGTTATCATCCGAACCCCTTCCGGTATTAAGTTGCAAAACAACAGACAATTGCATTAAGTATGGTGCGTAATGTAATCAATAACTACATCCTTAGACATAGCATCAATGTTTTATCCCTAGTGGCAACAACACATCCACAACCTTAGAACTTTCTCATCACTGTCCCAGCATTTAATGGAGGCATGAACCCACTATCGAGCATAAATACTCCCTCTTGGAGTTAAGAGCAAAAACTTGGCCGAGCCTCTACTAATAACGGAGAGCATGCAAGATCATAAACAACACATAGGTAATAACTTGATAATTAACATAACATAGTATTCTCTATCTATCGGATCCCGACAAACACAACATATAGTATTACAGATAGATGATCTTGATCATGTTAGGCAGCTCACAAGATCCAACAATGAAGCACAATGAGGAGAAGACAACCATCTAGCTACCGCTATGGACCCATAGTCCAGGGGTGAACTACTCAGTCATCACTCCGGAGGCGACCATGGCGGTGAAGAGTCTTCCGGGAGATGAATCCCCTCTCCGGCAGGGTGCCGGAGGAGATCTCCAGAATCCCCCGAGATGGGATTGGCGGCGGCGGCGTCTCAGTAAGGTTTTCCGTATCGTGGCTCTCGGTACTGGGGGTTTCGCGATGGAGGCTTTAAGTAGGCGGAAGGGCAACGCGGGGGGCCACACGAGGGACCCACACGCTAGGTCGGCGCGGCCAGGGCCTGGGCCGCGCCGCCCTAGTGTGGCGGCGCTTCGTGGCCCCACTTCCTTTCCCCCTCGGTCTTCTGGAAGCTTCGTGGCAAAATAGGACCCTGGGCATTGATTTCGTCCAATTCCGAGAATATTTCGTTACTAGGATTTCTGAAACCAAAAACAGCAGAAAACAGCAACTGGCTCTTCGGCATCTCGTTAATAGGTTAGTGCCGGAAAATGCATAAATACGACATATAATGTGTATAAAACATGTAGATATCATCAATAATGTAGCATGGAACATAAGAAATTATCGATACGTCGGAGACGTATCAGCATCCCCAAGCTTAGTTCTGCTCGTCCCGAGCAGGTAAACGATAAGAAACATAATTTCTGAAGTGACATGCCATCATAACCTTGATCATACTATTGTAAGCATATGTAATGAATGCAGCGATCAAAACAATGGTAATGACATGAGTAAACAACTGAATCATAAAGCAAAGACTTTTCATGAATAGTACTTTCAAGACAAGCATCAATAAGTCTTGCATAAGAGTTAACTCATAAAGCAATAAATCAAAGTAAAGGTATTGAAGCAACACAAAGGAAGATTAAGTTTCAGCGGTTGCTTTCAACTTGTAACATGTATATCTCATGGATAATTGTCAACATAGAGTAATATAATAAGTGCAATATGCAAGTATGTAAGAATCAATGCACAGTTCACACAAGTGTTTGCTTCTTGAGGTGGAGAGAAATAGGTGAACTGACTCAACATAAAAGTAAAAGAATGGTCCTTCAAAGAGGAAAGCATCGATTGCTATATTTGTGCTAGAGCTTTTATTTTGAAAACATGAAACAATTTTGTCAACGGTAGTAATAAAGCATATGAGTTATGTAAATTATATCTTACAAGTTGCAAGCCTCATGCATAGTATACTAATAGTGCCCGCACCTTGTCCTAATTAGCTTGGACTACCGGATCATCACAATACACATGTTTTAACCAAGTGTCACAATGGGGTACCTCCATGCCGCCTCTACAAAGGTCTAAGGAGAAAGCTCGCATTTTGGATTTCTCGCTTTTGATTATTCTCAACTTAGACATCCATACCGGGACAACATGGACAACAGATAATGGACCCCTCTTTAATGCATAAGCATGTGGCAACAATTAGTGTTCTCATATGAGATTGAGGATATATGTCCAAAACTGAAACTTCCACCATGATTCATGGCTTTAGTTAGCGGCCCAATGTTCTTCTCTAACAATATGCATGCTCCAACCATTAAAGTGGTAGATCTCTCTTGCTTCAGACAAGACGAACATGCATAGCAACTCACATGATATTCAACAAAGAGTAGTTGATGGCGTCCCCAGAAACATGGTTATCGCACAACAAGCAACTTAATAAGAGATAAAGTGCATAAGTACATATTCAATACCACAATAGTTTTTAAGCTATTTGTCCCATGAGCTATATATTGTAAAGGCGAATGATGGAATTTTAAAGGTAGCACTCAAGCAATTTACTTTGGAATGGCGGAGAAATACCATGTAGTAGGTAGGTATGGTGGACACAAATGGCATAGTGGTTGGCTCAAGGATTTTGGATGCATGAGAAGTATTCCCTCTCGATACAAGGTTTAGGCTAGCAAGGTTTATTTGAAACAAACACAAGGATGAACGGTGCAGCAAAACTCACATAAAAGACATATTATAAACATTATAAGACTCTACATGTGGTGACCCAGCGTACCACTGCATGGTGTAGTACACAAGTCGTTGACATAACACAAGTGAAACACCGTTCCACCCATATTACATCTCTCAGAGTGGTACAACAGAAACATATGCGAGTCCAAGGTCTTCTTAGAATATGCGAGGGTGAACCACGGGGCATCCCCAAGCTTGAAACTTTCACTCTCCTTGATCATATTGCATCATACTCCCTCTCTTGATCACTTGAAAACTTCCTCACACCAAACTCGAAACAACTCATTAGAGGGTTAGTGCACAATAAAAATTAACATGTTCGGAGGTGACACAATCATTCTTAACACTTACGGACATTGCATAAAGCCTCTTGGACATTAATGGATCAAAGAAATTCATCCAACATAGCAAAAGAGGCAATGCACGAAATAAAAGGCAGAATCTGTCCAAAAGCAGAGCAGATCCGTAAAGATGGATTTTATTGAGGCCACCAGACTTGCTCAAATGAAAATGCCCAAATTGAATGAAAGTTGCGTACATATCTGAGGATCACTGCACGTAAATTGGCATAATTTACTAAGGCTACCTACGAGAATGTAGACCCAGATTCGTGACGGCAAAGAAATGCTGTTTTACTGCATGAAGTAATCCAAATCTAGTATGAACCTTACTATCAAAGACTTTACTTGGCACAACAAAACACAAAACTAAGATAAGAGAGAGGTTGCTACAGTAGTAAACAACTTCCAAGACTCAAATATAAAACAAAAATACTTGTAGTAAAAACATGGGTTGTCTCCATAGCGCTTTTCTTTAGCGCCTTTCAGCTAGGCGCGAAGTGTATATCAAGTAACATCAGAGACGAAGTATCAACATCATAATTTGTTCTAATAATAGAATCAAAGGTAGCTTCATTCTCTTTCTGGGAAGTGTTCCATACCTTTCTTGAGAGAGATCGATATTTGATATTACCTTCCTTCATATCAATGAGTAGCTCCAACGGTTCGAAGAAAGGTCTTCCCAATATAA
>NC_061509.1:266855342-266893535 GCF_022539505.1 Lolium rigidum
CTACACCGTCTTCCTTGTTGTTCAAAACTCAATACTAGATATTATCTAGACTTTAGAGAGACCAAATATGCAAACCAAATTAGCAAGCTCTATGTGTTTCTTCATTAATGGGTGCAAAGTATATGATGCAAGAGCTTAAACATGAGCACAACAATTGCCAAGTATCAAATTATTCAAGACATTTTAGAATTACTACATGTAGCATTTCCCGATTCCAACCATATAACAATTTAACGAAGAAGATTCAACCTTCGCCATGAATACTATGAGTAAAGCCTAAGGACATATTTGTCCATATGCAACAGTGGAGCGTGTCTCTCTCCCACACAATGAATGCTATGATCCATTTTATTCAAACAAAAACAAAAACAAAAACAAAAAGACGCTCCAAGTAAAGTACATAAGATGTGACTGAATAAAAATATAGTTTCAGGGGAGGAACCTGATAATGTTGTCGATGAAGAAGGGGATGCCTTGGGCATCCCCAAGCTTAGATGCTTGAGTCTTCTTAGAATATGCAGGGGTGAACCACCGGGGCATCCCCAAGCTTAGAGCTTTCACTCTCCTTGATCATATTGCATCATACTCCTCTCTTGATCCTTGAAAACTTCCTCCACACCAAACTCGAAACAACTCATTAGAGGGTTAGTGGACAATAAAAATTAACATGTTCAGAGGTGACACAATCATTCTTAACACTTCTGGACATTGCATAAAGCTACTTGGACATTAATGGATCAAAGAAATTCATCCAACATAGCAAAAGAGGCAATACGAAATAAAAGGCAGAATCTGTCAAAACAGAACAGTCCGTAAAGATAGATTTTATTGAGGCACCAGACTTGCTCAAATGAAAATGCCCAAATTGAATGAAAGTTGCGTACATATCTGAGGATCACTCACGTAAATTGGCATAATTTTCTGAGTTACCTACGGAGAATTAGGCCCAGATTCGTGACAGCAAAGAAATCTGTTTCGCGCGATAATCCAAATCTAGTATGAACCTTACTATCAAAGACTTTACTTGGCACAACAAAACATAAAACTAAGATAAGGAGAGGTTGCTACAGTAGTAAACAACTTCCAAGACTCAAATTCAAAACAAAAATACTGTAGTAAAAACATGGGTTGTCTCCCATAAGCGCTTTCTTTAACGCCTTTCAGCTAGGCGCAGAAAGTGTAAATCAAGTATTATCAAAAGATGATGCATCTACAGCGGGGTTTGGAGTTTTCTCAACCATGCATAGTATATCGGATACATAAGTTTCAGCGGCTCCCTTTTCATTAGTCTTGGGCTTGCTACTCTCATCAAACAAATTTTCAGGAACAAGCCAAGCATAGTTATTTTCTAGCGCTTCATTCATCGCTAGGAGCTTACATGGTATTGGTGCTTTGATCTCCCCACCATCATTAATATTATTAGTGTACCTTACTCTCTCCATGTCCATCTTTTCAAGGATACTAGCAAAATTGGTATAAGAACCAAGCATCTTATATTTAATAAAGACATTTCTAGCCTCTCTTGCTATACCACCAAATTCTCTAAGAAGGGTTTCTAAAACAAAATCTTTCTTTTCCCCTTCTTCCATATCACCGAGTGTAAGCAACATGTGTTGGATTATAGGATTGAGATTAACAAATTTAGTTTCCAACATGCGAACTAAAGCGACAGACAGTGACAATTTCATAATTAGGAGCAAGTTCTACCAAGTGTCTATCTTCAAAATCTTCAACGGTACTAACATGATTGAAAAATTCTTCTATATTATTTCTCCCAACTATGGACCCACGTCCTACCGGTATGTCTTTTGTGGTAAAATTAAAAGGAAACATGATGAATCAAGTAAAGTAAATGCAAGTAACTAATTTTTTGTGTGTTTTTGATATAGAGTGCAAGACAGCAAATAAAGTAAAGCTAGCTAACTAATTTTTTTGTGTTTTGATATAATGCAGCATACAAAGTAGTAAATAAAATAAAGCAAGACAAAAACAAAGTAAAGAGATTGGGAAGTGGAGACTCCCCTTGCAGCGTGTCTTGATCTCCCCGGCAACAGCGCCAGAAAACAGTCTTGATGCGCGTATAATTGACACGTTCGTTGGGAACCCCAAGAGGAAGGTGCGATGCGCACGGCAGCAAGTTTTCCTCGGTAAGAAACCAAGGTTTAATCGAACCAGTAGGAGTCAAGAAGCACGTTGAAGGTTGATGGTGGCGGAATGTAATGCGGCGCAACACCGGGGATTCCGGCGCCAACGTGGAACCTGCACAACACAACCAAAGTACTTTGCCCCAACGAAACAGTGAGGTTGTCAATCTCACCTGGCTTGCTGTAACAAAGGATTAACCGTATTGTGTGGAAGATGATTGTTTGCGAGAGAACAGTAAATAACAAGTATTGCGAGTAGATTGTATTTCGGATGTAAAGAATAGGACCGGGGTCCACAGTTCACTAGAGGTGTCTCTCCCATAAGATAAAAGCATGTTGGGTGAACAAATTACGGTCGGGCAATTGACAAATAGAGAGGGCATAACAATGCACATACATGATATGATAAATATAGTGAGATTTAATTGGGCATTACGACAAAGTACATAGACCGCTATCCAGACATGCATCTATGCCTAAAAAGTCCACCTTCGAGGTTATCATCCGAACCCCTTCCAGTATTAAGTTGCAAAACAACGGACAATTGCATTAAGTATGGTGCGTAATGTAATCAATAACTACATCCTTAGACATAGCATCAATGTTTTATCCCTAGTGGCAACAGCACATCCACAACCTTAGAACTTTCGTCACCTGTCCCGCATTTAATGGAGGCATGAACCCACTATCGAGCATAAATACTCCCTCTTGGAGTTAAGAGCAAAAACTTGGCAGAGCCTCTACTAATAACGGAGAGCATGCAAGATCATAAACAACACATAGGTAATAACTTGATAATTAACATAACATAGTATTCTCTATCCATCGGATCCCGACAAACACAACATATAGTATTACGGATAGATGATCTTGATCATGTTAGGCAGCTCACAAGATCCAACAATGAAGCACAATGAGGAGAAGACAACCATCTAGCTACTGCTATGGACCCATAGTCCATGGGTGAACTACTCACTCATCACTCCGAGAGCGACCATGGCGGTGAAGAGTTCTCCGGGAGATGAATCCCCTCTCCGGCAGGGTGCCGGAGGAGATCTCCGAAATCCCCGAGATGGGATTGGCGGCGGCGTCTCAGTAAGGTTTTCCGTATCGTGGCTCTCGGTACTAGGGGTTTCGCGACGGAGGCTTTAATTAGGCGGAAGGGCAACGCGGGGGGCCACACGAGGGCCCCACACGCTAGGTCGGCGCGGCCAGGGCCTGGGCCGCGCCGCCCTAGTGTGGCGGCGCCTCGTGGCCCCACTTCCTTTCCCCCTCGGTCTTCTGGAAGCTTCGTGGCAAAATAGGACCACAGGCGTTGATTTCGTCCAATTCCGAGAATATTTCGTTACTAGGATTTCGAAACCAAAAACAGCAGAAAACAACAATCGGCTCTTCGGCATCTCGTTAATAGGTTAGTGCCGGAAAATGCATAAATACGACATATAATGTGTATAAAACATGTAGATATCATCAATAATGTAGCATGGAACATAAGAAATTATCGATACGTCGGAGACGTATCAGCTACCTTTAAAAATTTCCATTCTTTACCTTTACAATATATAGCTCATGGGACAAATAGCTTAAAAACTATTGTGGTATTGAATATGTACTTATGCACTTTATCTCTTATTAAGTTGCTTGTTGTGCGATAACCATGTTCCTGGGGACGCCATCAACTACTCTTTGTTGAATATCATGTGAGTTGCTATGCATGTCCGTCTTGTCTGAAGTAAGGGAGATTTACCACTCATTTAATGGTTAGAGCATGCATAATGTTAGAGAAGAACATTGGGCCGCTAACTAAAGCCATGAATCATGGTGGAAGTTTCGAGTTTTGGACATATATCCTCAATCTCATATGAGAACATTAATTGTTGCTACATGCTTATGCATTAAAGAGGAGTCCATTATCTCGTTGTCTATGTTGTCCCGGTATGGATGTCTAAGTTGAGAATAATCAAAAGCGAGAAATCCAATGCGAACTTTCTCCTTAGACCTTTGTACGAGGCGGCATAGAGGTACCCCTTTGTGACACTTGGTTAAAACATGTGTATTGCGATGATAATCCCGGTAATCCGAGCTAATTAGGACAAGGTGCGGGCACTATTAGTATACTATGCATGAGGCTTGCAACTTGTAAGATATAATTGACATGATACATATGCTTTATTACTACCGTTGACAAAATTGTTTCTTGTTTTCAAAACCAAAGCTCTAGCACAAATATAGCAATCAATGCTTCCCCTCGCGAAGGGCCTTTCTTTTACTTTTATGTTGAGTCAGTTCACCTATCTCTCTCCACCTCAAGAAGCAAACACTTGTGTGAACTGTGCATTGATTCCTACATACTTGCATATTGCACTTGTTATATTACTTTACATTGACAATATCCATCAGATATACATGTTATAAGTTGAAAGCAACCGTTGAAACTTAATCTTCCTTTGTGTTGCTTCAATACCTTTACTTTGATTTATTGCTTTACGAGTTAACTCTTATGCAAGACTTATTGATGCTTGTCTTGAAAGTACTATTCATGAAAAGTCTTTGCTTTATGATTCATTTGTTTACTCATGTCATTACCATTGTTTTTGATCGCTGCATTCATTACATGTGTTTACAATAGTATGATCAAGGTTATGATGGCATGTCACTCCAGAAATTATCTTTGTTATCGTTTACCCGAGCAGGAACTAAGCTTGGGGATGCTGATACGTCTCCGACGTATCGATAATTTCTTATGTTCCATGCCACATTATTGATGATATCTACATGTTTTATACACATTATATGTCATTATTATGCGTTTTCCGGAACTAACCTATTGACGAGATGCCGAAGGGCCGGTTGCTTGTTTTCTGCTGTTTTTGGTTCCAGAAATCCTAGTAAGGAAATATTCTCGGAATTGGACGAAATCAACGCCCAGAGTCTTATAATTGGATGAAGCTTCCAGAACACCCGAGAGCCGCCAGAGGGAAGCCCTGGGGGCCCCACACAACATCCTGGCGCGGCCAGAGGGGGGGCCGCCCCGGCCTAGTGTGTGGTCCCACCAGGACTCCACCGACCTTGCCCTTCCGCCTACTTAAAGCCTCCGTCGCGAAAACCCTATCATGTTCGACGAAACCAGAGAAAATCTTCCAGAGCCGCCGCCATCGCGAAGCCAAGATCTGGGGGACAGGAGTCTCTGTTCCGGCACGCCGCCGGGACGGGGAAGTGCCCCCGGAAGGCTCCTCCATCGACACCACCGCCATCTTCATCAACGCTGCTGTCTCCCATGAGGAGGGAGTAGTTCTCCATCGAGGCTCGGGGCTGTACCGGTAGCTATGTGGTTAATCTCTCTCCTATGTGCTTCAATACAATAATCTCATGAGCTGCCTTACATGATTGAGATTAATATGATGATGCTTATAATCTAGATGTCATTGTGCTAGTCAAGTGGATTTTACTTATGTGATCTCCGGAGACTCCTTGTCCCACGTGTGTAAAGGTGACAGTGTGTGCACCGTGTGGGTCTCTTAGGCTATATTTCACACAATACTTATTCACCGTTATGAATGGCATAGTGAAGTGCTTATTTATATTTCTTTATGATTGCAATGTGTTTTGTATCACAATATATCTATGTGCTACTCTAGTGATGTTATTAAAGTAGTTTATTCCTCCTGCACGGTGTAATGGTGATCTATTGGCATAGGCTATGATTGTGATCTCTTGTAGATTATGAAGTTAACTATTGCTATGATAGTATTGATGTGATCTATTCCTCCTTTCGTAGTGTGAAGGTGACAGTGTGCATGCTATGTTAGTACTTGGTTTGGTTATGTTGATCCGTTATGCACTCTAAGGTTATTTAAATATGAACATTGAATATTGTGGAGCTTGTTAACTCCGGCATTGAGGGTTCGTGTAATCCTACACGATTAGTGGTGTTCATCATCCAACAAGAGGGTGTAGAGTCTAGCATCTATCTATTTATTCTGTTATGTGATCAATGTTGAGAGTGTCCACTAGTGAAAGTATGATCCCTAGGCCTTGTTCCTAAATATCGCTATCGCTGTTTGTTTCTTGTTTTACTCGCATCTATACTTCCTGCAATATTACCACCATCAACCACACACTAGTCCTGGACAGCAAAGCACTTTTCGGGTGCCGTTGCTACTCGCTCGCATTTATTCATACCACCTGTATTTCACTATCTCTTCGCCGAACTAGTGCACCTATTAGGTGTGTTGGGGACACAAGAGACTTCTTGCTTTGTGGTTGCAGGGTTGCATGAGAGGGATATCTTTGACCTCTTCCTCCCTGAGTTCGATAAACCTTGGGTGATCCACTTAAGGGAAACTTGCTGCTGTTCTACAAACCTCTGCTCTTGGAGGCCCAACACTGTCTACAAGAATAGAAGCACCCGTAGACATCATACCACTATGTACGTTTTCAATTTATCGAACAATGTATGTATCAATGCTCAATCGGAGCATATACGTAATCTAGAACTATGATCATCGCCCAAATTTACCTGCATCATTTCGAATTCCGCTTTTCAGTTCCATTTTACGGTTTCTATTCCGTGCCACTGCGAAATTCAACAGAACTTATGTTTTCGGTGCACTGAACTCGACTTTTCCAGTTCGCGTTTTTTCGGTCTCTACTAGAGATGCTCTAACTTCTTGTCAATACGACTATGGTTCAAATTTCAAGCAACAATCGGCGACAGATGTTGCCTGTCTTTCTTGCATCCTATGGAGTTAATGACAGTCGTGGTCATACAACTTGTCCCGTATGTGTACTTAAGTCACACATGTTGCAAAACGAACTAATCGATCATATCGCTTGCAAATCGTGTGCACCCCAGGTCACTAAACGGTTTGATGTCCGTTTTTTAGCAAAAACCAGTCACGCAGGGGGCTAGTGAGGTACGCTGGGTAATCAAAATTTAGACAAACCCCCTAATTTTCTCTTCTCTGCTTCACACAATTCAGTTTGGTCATTTTCAACATTTGACAGCATGGGAACACTTGCGTTCTGAACGAACACATTTCATAGCACCAACACAAGTACCAAGTACATTCAGTTTTAAGAACAACTAGCAAAATGGAAGATCCTCATTCCTCATCAGGTGGAGCTCATTGTGTTGATTGGAACTCTTGATTTTCTTTCTCTTGTGATCTTTTTCTTCCATTTGTACTAACACTTCTAGATCCTCTTGCTCCCCTTGCTCCTGTCGCAACTCTGGATCCCCTTGCTTCTGTAAAATAGTTGTCATAATAATTAGTTGCTCCAAATCTCAAAGAAAATTTCTTATATCTGACTGGTCATACTCGCTCCTCTTGATTATGTAGCTCCTAGTGCTCTACCAGATGTACTGACAAGTGGCCCTCTTGCTGCAGGTATATTGGATCTATGTTCTGCTAGAAAAGAACTTTCTTCAGGCTTTTCCTCCAACATTAAAGGAATTCCTTGTCATGCTCCCTATTTGGCAACACTATGGGAAAAAACTATTCAGTCACGCCAGAATTTCCTATCAGTGGTGCACCAGGGTGCGCCACACCACTGCTATCACGCCACTGTGGGCTGTGGTGGATGCCCCTCATCCTGATCCATATCATTTTATCTGATTATTGCAGCTTTTAGATCACTACAACCACCTCTGTTATGGCCAGGTTTTTTGCAATATCCACAATGAATTATAGTCCCGTGCTTGCTCGAACTAGTTTCCTCCCATACTACGATCAATGAAAATTGTTTGATCTCATCCGGGCGCCTCCTCCATCGCGGCCGGGGGGGGGGGGCACCTCCTCCATCCAGCCTGCGATGAGGAAGGTCATCAGCCGGCATCGTCTTCACAGCTTGTGGCGTCGACGACGAGCTCGCCGCGGCAGCAAGTTCAATGGTTGCCTCCTCCATTGCCGCCAGGAGCAGCCACAACAACCCGCCAGGTAAAGCATGGACTAAAACGAATGGTACCACTAGTAGAAAAAGGGCCTTCAGTCCCGGTTGTTAAGGACCTTTAGTCCCGGTTTTGCAACCGGGACTAGTCATTCGGGATTAAAGGCCCTCCCCTTTAGTCTCGGTTTAATACAAACCAGGACTAAAGGCCCCACCACGTGGTCGACTGGCGCGCGCCGAGGCGAACAACCTATTTCGTTAATTTTTTTATCCATTTGTTTCTCTAATTATTTTTCACTATTTTTTTTACAGAATTTTTAGTATTTCAGTTATTTGACCAGTTTTGTCTCTAACTACACTTAATCTCTAGTCAAATTACTTAATCGTAGTTAAACTTTCCGCTCGGTCACTCATCCTCTCATTACTCCAGCACTAGCACACTTAACTTCCAAGTTCCTTCCCGTCCCGCTTCCAAGTGTTTCGCGCGCATGTTATTGATACTAGTATCATATCAATCCTATTAACATATTGGTCGATATCACACTTCTTTATTATTTAAATTCCAAATAATTATTTTAATGCACAAAAGCAATGATGTAATAATAATCTTGAATAAATAAAAATTAATTTTTTAATTCTTATTATTTTTAATTATTTTTAATTTTTCTAGTTTTTAATAAATTTTTGCCAAACCTAAAACCTGAAAATTTGAAAAATCTAAAAATTGGGTAACCTCCTTTACGGTTAAGTAATAATAATCTTTATGATGAAATGCATTTATTTGTTTAAATATTAAAATATAAAGAAAATCTTGAATTTCTGGGAAAAACAAAAATCTTTCTGCTTTTATATTTCCATTTGGAATTTTGAGAATCTAAAAATTGGCCAAGCGGGTAAACCCGTTTTACCTTTTTCCAGAAAAGCTGTTTTACCTTTTTCCAAACTTTTTCTGCCAAAAAATTATAAATTCAAATTTGTTAATTTTCCCTAATAGTAGGTTGCATAACATACAAGAATCTCAAAATATTTTATTTTTTAATTTTTCTATCATTTTCTTTTGTACTTTACAAAGCTAAAAAAGCCGATCCACATAGGGAGGGGGGGGGGGGGGTGAAGGTGTGCGGGGAGCTAAAAGAACGTAAAAAAACCTTTAGTCCCGGGGACCTTTACCATCCGGGACTAAAGCCTTTTGCCCTAGTGGTAGTCTGCCGTCACCCCTTTAGTTCCGGTTGGTAATACCTACGCAGTTTGAACCGGGACTAATGCCCCCTATTAGTAAAAACTGATGGGATTCGTAGCATAGAAAACAAAAAAAAATCCTACCGCAAGAACGAATAACAAGCCAAGATCTAATCTAGTAGATAGTAGCAACGAGATGTATGTGAGACTAACCCTTGAAGATCCCAAAGCCTACGAGATTAGATCTCGTGGTTGATGTAGTCGATCACTCTCCGCTTTCAAAAGCGCGTAGAAGATCTTGATGGTGCCACAGTCGGGCAGCACCTCCGTACTCGGTCACACGTTCGGTGTTGATGACGATGTCCTTCTCCCTGTTCCAGCGGGCAGCGGATATAGTAGATCCTCCTCGGAATCCCGCCAGCACGACGGCGTGGTGACGGTGGTGGTGGAGATCTCCGGCAGGGCTTCGCCGTAAGCGCTGCGGGAGAAGAAGGAGGAGGGAGTAGCTAGGGTTTGGGAGAGGGGGTGCTCTTGGGCGCCGGTCTTGGTGCCCCTTGGGTGGTGCGGCCAAGTAGTGTTAGCCAGCCCTCTCCCTCTCCCTCTCTTTATATAGGTGGAACCCCCAAGGGTTTGCCCAAAATTCGAATAAGAGTCCAACTCAAAACCTTCCATATGGGTGAAACCTAGGGGAAGTGGGATTGCTCCCTTTCCTTCCCCTATGACCGGCCATGGAGGTGGAGTCCACCATGGACTCCACCTTCCCCTTTGGCTGGCCAGCTAGGGTTGGTGGAGTCCATCCGAGACTCCACCTTCCATGGTGATTTCTTCCGGAAGGTTCTAGAACATTCTAGCGCCTTCCATAATTGCACCGGATCATTTCCAAACTTGGAAAGTGACTTCCTATATATGAATCTTATTCTCCGGACCATTTCGGAACTCCTCGTGATGTCATGGATCCCATCCGAGACTCCAAACAACATTCGAACTCCATTCCATATTCCATATCTACTTATAACGACATCAAACCTTAAGTGTGTCACCCTACGGTTCGAGAACTATGCGGACATGATCGAGACTCTTCTCCGATCAATAACTAATAGCGGTACCTGGAGATCCATAATAGCTCCCACATATTCAATGATGACTTCGTGATCGAAAGAACCATTCACATACGATACTGATTCTCTTTGTCACGCGATACTTTACTTATCTGAGGTTCGATCATCGGTATCTCCATACCTAGTTCAACCTCGTTACCGACAAGTACTCTTTAATCGTACCGTGGTATGTTATCTCTTGTGACCTAGTCACATGCTTGCAAGATAATTAGATGACATTCCACCGAGAGGGCCCAAAGTATATCTATCCATCATCGGGATGGACAAATCCCACTCTTGATCCATATGCCTCAACTCACACTTTCCGAATACTTAATCCTATCTTTATAACCACCCATTTACGCAATGGCGTTTGATGTAATCAAAGCATCCTTCCGGTGTAAGTGCTTTACATGATCTCATGGTCGAAGGACTAGGTAACTATGTATCGAAAGCTTATAGCAAGTTGAACTTAACGACTTGATCTCATGCTATGCTTACTATGGGTGTGTCCATCACATCATTCACCTAATGATATGATCTTGTTATTAATAACATCCGATGTTCATGATCAGGAAACCATGATTATCTATTAATCAACAAGCTAGTTAAATGAGAGGCTTACTAGGGACTATGGTTGTTTACTCAACACACATGTATTAATGTTTTCGGTTAATACAATTATAGCATGGAGTGTAAACATTTATCATGAACACTAATATATAATAATAACTATTTTATTATTGCCTCTCGGGCATATCTCCAACAAAAACTTAGGTGAATGAGAACCTTTTGCTATTGTCTTCTCATGCGATAAATTTAGATCTTACATTAGTGATTCTTAGGTAAAAGTCCATACGGATTACTATGGCTTGAAATAAAACTTAGTTAGAACTAATGTCAAGCCACAAATGATCCATTGGATCCTTTTGCTCCAAGAATTTGAGTTGCATATCGTACAGAGAAAAGTGGAGCAATCCCTTCCACCAGACCAAGAAATCGTCGCAGCAGTACATATACCCTCAGGAGCTACTGAAGAGAAAGATGAAAATGGGTGTCGTGAAGGCATCCGCGACATCTTAATAAAAATCATGTGTATGCCGAGGAAGAAGTTACCACGTCGACTTGAAGGGATAGTGCCTTCCCTATACAACCTTCCTGGAAACCATGTGTAAGTACTAGGTATGTTCTCTCACTATTTTACTTAGTTATAAATATTTCTTTTCGTTATTTTATCATTGTTTCTGTTACCCTCACATTTTTCTGAGTCATTTGACACTTTTCTAGAGTCGATACGGTCAAGCATACGGGCATCCCCTGACCGTATGGGTGCCTGTTATCTTCTCTAGTTCCTTTTAGATTTTCCTCGCCAGGTGATACGAGTAGGCATGCGGGTAAGCTATAAATGTATCGCCTCTCGTTGAACCCTCTGACTCCGAACACATTTTCTCTTCAAGTGGTAAGGGCATGCATACGGGCAGCCTTGCATTTGCATCCTCTCATTAAACTCTTAGACATTACTTCGCGTTTTCATATGATTGTTATAAAAGAAGTATTGGAAGTCGGTAAACTCAAGATACGGACAGGCCATACGGGAAAAACCCGCCCGTATGACCTGTTAGGAAAGTTTTACCGACCTTTTTTAGTTTTAGAAATTTCCACCATGGTCACCGATATGGGCAGCCGCCCGTATCGATGGTCGTTTAGGTGCTCGATTTTCCGATTTTCCTTTTGGACTCTTTTCTAACCAACCTAAAGGCCAATATTACGAGATTTTATAGCCTCTAGCGAGGCTCATAAATATCTCTCCATTGTTATCTTCCTCTGATAGCTCTACATATCCAATCTACAACATGAAGTACCCTGCTCTAGGCAAGGGAAAAGATCTAACCTTCATGCCACCATATGATAAAGAAGACAACCACACAGTGGAGTTGGGAACACAAGGCATTATAATTTTTTTGTTGGTTGTTTGAAGAGGAAAAGGAAAGAAGTTCTTCGCCAATTCCCCGAGAGTTCGATATAAATCCTCGGGCCACCCTTGTGCAGAAAAGACGCTTGCTACAACACTCTGTACTTGGAGTCCCAGCGAGCTGGTTCACATAGAGTTGTTGCGATCAACAATTTTGCGGAGATGGTGGGTAGCTTCGTCCCATCGATGTAGATGGACTACGACCCTTCTTTGTGGAGATCGCAGCTGTGGGGGCTCGGGTTGACCAGAGGCAACGGTGATAGTCTCAGTGGGGGAGGAAGGCGACGAGTTCACCGAGGATATGACAACGAGTTCTCCGTAGCATCGACGGTCACCAATGCATCGTGGAGTCGTGGGTCAATGGGTTGATGGGAAAGAGAGTGGAACTTTTGAGATATTTTTAATTGGGTTGTCAAGTGGGTGCTAGGCCATAAGAACAAATTGGCCCTGGCAATTGGGCTCTACCATGGGCGAACCCAAGTAGAGGTGATTGGGGGCCCCCACTCAAAATTCAGAACTTATATAGTATTTGTTTATATTTGAAACAAAAACCTTTACATTATCTAAAAGTTTATGCAAAAAATGCCCCCCGCTGATAAGTTCCACTAAGTATGCCCTTGGGTCCCACTAGTCAAAAATGATGTCAATCTGTGATCAACCGAACCAGGGTCATTATAGTCCACTAACTCAAAGCTTGCGGGAAATGGTGAAAATGGAGTAGTAACTTCTCAATAGTCAAGGCGGAGGGAAGATTTTGTGATTTCTTGGGAGGGGAGCCTTAAGTTAACAAAGGTATCCCTCGGGAAACTTCGAAAAGTCGTCGGATGTACTTCAGAACTCCACGGACCTAACAACGAGGAGTGAATCAATAAGGTTCCAGGGTCCAGTACTCTAATTGATCAATTTCAACATAATATACTATATATAAAAGCAAGCTGATCACTTTTGCTTCACTCTCATTCACTTGGTTACTGTTCATGCATATGAAAAGTACCATATGAAAATTGCTACATGAACACTACTTGGAAAAAACAGCACCATCTCTCAACTTTTTAATCCTAGCAAAATACTACTACCTTCTTCTGTGTTATCTTTGAAAATATATATATATATATATATATATATATATATATATATATATATGTCCCCTATACTACTGCTATATCTTATCTGGAGAAATACTACAACCCTTTTATATTGTATCTTTGGAAAAAAAATCCGCTCCACCTTCCGCCATCTCTTTTAGCTGGGAGAAATACTATCCACGAACAAAAACACTTCACCGTCCGCTGCCCCTTTTAGCTGGGAAAATATCATTGGTATCTCCTCTAAAAAATGAAGTTACTAAACCGTATTTATGTACTCATCAACAACCCCCAATGAACATTAACGTCCATTGTATCTTTGAATCGGGTAAAATACCATTGTCTTCTTCTTTAGCAACTCCGGAATCAAAAATATGTCACCGTACACCGTCTATTCTATCAAAAAAAATACTACCCCCTATTTTATCCGAAAAAATATTACTCCTATTTCATCCGGGGGAAATACTACTGATTTTTTCTGTAGCTATTCCGGAAAAAAATACTTTACCATCTGATTGTTTTATTCTGGAAAATACTACTGCTTTCTATCCCATCAGAAAAATATAGTTACTCTACCGTTCATCACCTATACTACAATGATAAGCTGTCGCCTCTTCTATCCAAAAATACTACTATCTTTTTTCTTAGTCACCATCATATATTTATAGTTACTTGATTTGTTACTTAGGAAAAATACTACTACACTGTTCATCATATCTTTCATGCGGAAAAAAATAATATTGCCTTTTTCTACCGTATCCTCAAAAAGATATAACTACTCTACCGTCTGTCATCTACAGTACTGAATTTTTGAACGGTATCTTCGGAAAAACATACCTACACAGAATGCTGCCTCTTTCAGCGGGGCAGGGGGGGCATATTACTACCTTATTATGTAGCAATTCCAAAAACAACCCTTGAGAATACTATACCTTCTCTACGTTATCTTCGGAAATAACTTTCTCCGTCGTTTCTGGCCTCATTTAAAGGGCACGCGTTTTGTCTTCTCTTCGGGCACAACAACCACAACGTAGTGCTACTGTCATACTGCTTTCTTTTCCCATCGCCTCAGGATCACCTACTTATTTTTCTCCACACTACCCTATTTTTTCACCGCCTCATGATCACCTTCGGGCGCGGAAAAAATTCAAACCTTGGCTCTACAATAGCTAGCACTTCTACACTATTTCAAAAATACTTCCACAACATCATTTCAAGAATACTTTAATACCCTGAATATTGTGATACTTCTACACTAGCTTATCCAACAATCTAATAGCCAGGGAAGCGGCGTGCCGCCGTGCATCCCTTCCTAGTACCTCCCAAAGGTCGACTCCAATTCGCCATTTCTTCTTGGTTCTTCTTATTTGCGATGAGGTATGCGTTTCTTAGCGGATAATGTGTTGAGTTATGCCCAATAATAGGATGAACTTGGATCTTTTCTTCCTTTTTTGAGGATAAAGCGCTTGCTGTGCAACTCGTGTTAAGTTTTGTTTGTTGCAAAAACTACAAAAAATGGTGTATATTTTTGTTAAAAAATTAAAACGCTACCAAAATCGGAATTTATCTGGTTTTATGCTAACAAGTCGACTGTGTGAGACAGTCTCGCAACATTCCAGGGGACGATGCGTGCGGCGCCTCAAACTAACGACACTGCCATGCACGGCCGGGTTAGTGGTTACCCTGTTTGTTTAGCACTTCCATTGGCATCATCAGGCATTAGCAACTAATCCAGGAAAGGGACAAGCAGCTTAATTAAGCACGACCCAACTTTCGTGCAGACATCCGGCCATCAAGGTGACAGGAACACCATTACCAAAGTCATCTTGTATGCATGTGTTATTTTTCGATATGGGAATCTTGTATGCATGTGTACGGGCTAACGACAGTGACCCAAAGACATTCGCAAAGTAGAAGCAGTTTTAAAGTTTTTTTTTTTTGCTTTACACTCGTTTGGGTTGTAAAGAAACATATGTATATATAGCATCAGCTGCAATGTCAAGAGCTTCAGAAGACTCGGCCTATCCTAGTACAGCTCGATCATCCTCTTTCTACTGCCATCCATCTGAGCTGAAGAGTGTCTTAACTCTTAAGTGCTCTCTCACTCACATTTCTCTAACAGGATGAGAAGCTCTAGCTACATGTCATTTGGTGTTGCCGTGATAGTACTTTTGGTACTGTCGACGGCCATGGAGGCTGAAGCCATCCGACTGGACGCAGAGACCCGCGCATCAGTCAGCAGCAGCAGCAGCAGCAGGAGCCTAAACGTAAGTGGTTCATAATTTCTGACCACAAGCTTGTTACCTGAATGAATCTCCGAGCTCGTTTCTGCAGATGCTAACATGCTTGTGTTTCGTCAATGCAGAAACCAATCGAGAATGCTGTCAAGGGACCTGCTAGCTCGGCAAACGAGGCAAAGACGAGCGCCGTTGTTGCCGCGAAAGAAGTCAGGGCGGTGGCACACAAGCTGCCGGAGTTCCACGAGGACTACTACGGTCCGAGTGATCACAGCCCAAGACACCACTGAGGGACAAAAATTCTTGTCTATTTGTTTTTGTTTGTGTTTCATCTCTGGATGATCGATGTTTAGAACAGACTAGCTAGGCTAGATAGTTGTAGAATCCATGGAAGCTCAGGCAGTGAGCACATGGTGATAGCGTTGATGTACTAACTTCCTTATTTTGCAACACGATCAAGGTTCAGACTTCAAGCAGCAATCGGCGGCAGACGTTATTTTCATACATGCATAACACACGTTGGATATATATTTTCAGAGATATATTACTCTACACCCTAACACACATTGTATATATCTTTTCACGACACAGAAGAGTAGTTGCAAGGCTCTCCTGACACAAGTCGAGAGTTTCAGCTGGCCAACACTATGTACACTGCCGGTGGTTCATCTGTGGCCGGCCGGTACGAACCACAACACTGGACGTGTTGCCGCATATGCTGCAGTGGTGTTTGCCAAGTACTGCTGTTACGTATACTTTATGTCCGGGCAGGACGGTGCACTAAAGAATTATAAACTCCACGTATGACAACTACTGTTCCCCGCATGTGCTTAATGATAACTAGAGATGATTGATTGAGCTTAGCCACCTTTTGGGAAGGCACGGATAAGTGGTGTAGCTAAAGAATGTGGTTACATGACGTTCTCAAGATAGGCAAGAAAAATGAACTTGTAGATAAAAGGCAGAAAAAGATGTTCGGGGTAAACGGGGGAAAAAGAGAGGAGCCGGTGCCACAATATTTTAGAAGGGGCTGGCCTGGAATGTTCATCTGTTGGTGAACAGATACTTCTATTGGTGAACATGTGAGTCTGAAACATTACCTATGTTGGTAGGTGGTGATTTCAATATTATTCGGAAAAGGGAAGAAAATAATAATGATAATTTTAATGCTAGATGGTCTTTTGCGTTTAATGCAATTATTGAACATTTAGATTTAAGAGAAATTGCTCTTTCAAGGAGGCAATATACGTGGGCGAGTCGTAGAGACGAACCTACATATGAGAAGTTAGATAGAGTTCTAGTATCAATCTCTTGGGAACAGAAATTTCCTTTAGTGACTCTTCGTGCATTAACCAGGGCAGAGTCCGATCACACACCGATTCTCATTGACTCAGGGGTTAAAGCTCATGTGGGTAATATCTCAAAATTCTCTTTTGAGCTATATTGGTTGAAACATGAGGGTTTTTTTTTGAGATGATACAGAAGGAGTGGAATTCGGTGATAACTGGTTCTAATCCCATCGATGTTTGGTTAAATAAATTAAGACACATTAGAAAGTTTCTCAAAGGCTGGGCAAAAAATCAAAGTGGAAAATACAAAAAGGAGAAAGAGAGACTAATAGGTATTATAGATCATTTTGATATTAAATCGGAAATTAATCCTTTGAATCCGCAAGAGAGAGAGGAGCTTAGAAAAGCAAATGAAGGGCTGAGTAAGTTAAGACGGGAAGAAGAATCTAAGTGGGTTCAACGCGCAAAAGTTAAGCATATCCAAGAAGGGGGGAATAATACGAGGTATTTCCATTGGTGGCAAATGGTAAACACCGGAAAGAGAAAATCTTCCAGTTAGAGCAACAAGGAACAATTGTTGGAGAAGACAACCTTAAAGTGTATATCACTGAATTTTATAAAAAAAATTATTTGGGCCACCGGAATCAACAAACATTTCGTTAATTGAAGGAGTGGTGCATGATATTCCACAGATTTTCAGCTAATGAAAATGATATTCTAACAAATCATTTTACTGAAGAGGAGGTGTTTGAGGCGATATCACAAATGGAACATAATAAAGCACCAGGCCCTGATGGTTTTCCGGCGGAGTTTTATCAAAAAAATTGGGAAATAATAAAGTTGGATCTAATGGTACTTTTTAATGAGTTGAGTACATGAGATTTGTCTCTTTTCCAAATTAATTTTAGGGTGATTACTTTACTACCCAAGAAAGAGGATGCGGTACAGATTCAACAATATAGACCTATTTGCCTACTAAATGTGTGTTTCAAAATCTTTACTAAAGTAGGGACAAATAGAATAACGGGGATTGCCCCAAAGGTTATTAAACCAACACAAACTACTTTCATGCCGGGGAGAAATATTTTAGAAGGGGTTGTCATTCTCCATGAGACGATTCATGAACTTCATACTAAAAAATAGGATGGGGTTTTATTTAAGATAGATTTTGAGAAAGCATATGATATAGTTAAGTGGTCTTTCCTACAACAAACCTTGAGAATGAAAGGTTTTGCTACGGAATGGTGTAGCTTAATTCATAAATTTGTACAAGGTGGGAGTGTGGGAGTAAAAGTAAATGATGACATTGGTCATTATTTTCAAACAAAGAAAGGTTTGCGGCAAGGGGACCCTTTGTCCCCAATGTTATTTAACATTGTTGTAGATATGCTTGCCATCTTGATTGAACGTGCAAAAAATGATGATCAAATTGGGGCTTATTCCTCATCTTGTTGAGGGGGGTATCTCTATACTACAATATGCCAATGATACAATCCTTTTTTTTAGAACATGACTTACTTAAAGCTGTAAACATGAAGTTAATCCTATGCATTTTTGAAGAACTGTCGGGACATAAAATTAACTTCCATAAAAGTGAGCTCTTCTGTTTTGGAAAGTTGAAGGATGAAGAAGATCAATATAAACAGATCTTTGGGTGCGACGCTGGATCTTTCCCCTTTAGATATTTAGGTATCCCAATTCATTACAGAAAACTGAGAAATTCTGATTGGTATCCAGTTGAAACACGGTTTGAAAGCAAACTGGGATGCTGGAAAGAAAAGCTATTATCTTATGGGGATAGATTGATACTTATTAATTCAGTTTTAACTAGTTTAACTATATTCATGTTATCCTTTCTAGAGGTACCTGTTGGGGTAAGGAAACGATTGGATTTCTATAGATCTAGGTTTTTCTGGCAATCTGATGAAAATAAGAAAAAATATAGGCTTACAAAATGGAATATTATCTGTAGGCCTAAGGATCAAGGCGGTTTAGGTATTGAGGTACTCGAACTGAAAAAATAAATGCTTATTGAGTAAATGGTTGTTCAAGTTGCTTAATGAGGATGGGGTGTGACATGAATTGTTACATAATAAGTACTTAAGGCATAAGACATTATCGGCAATACAACCTAAGCCCACAGATTCTTCTTTCTGGAAGGGTTTAATGCGAGTAAAAGCAGAGTTTTTTAATAGAGGTTTCTTTCAAAT
The DNA here is from genome assembly GCF_022539505.1 of Lolium rigidum. Lineage (NCBI taxonomy): Eukaryota > Viridiplantae > Streptophyta > Magnoliopsida > Poales > Poaceae > Lolium > Lolium rigidum. The sequence goes on from NC_061509.1 coordinate 266,874,445, forward strand.
TGGTAATGGAATAAATACTCGTTTCTGGGAAGATGCTTGGTTAGGGAAAACCCCGCTGGCAAATCAATATCCGTCATTATATAATATTGTGAGTCACAAAAATGTAACGGTAGCTCATGTGTTAGCTCAAACCCCACTGAATATTAGTTTCAGATGGGCACTGCTGGGAAACAGATGGACTTTATGGTTGCAGTTATGCCAAAAATTAATGTCGGTAAATTTAAATGATGAGCGGGACCGCTTTGTTTGGGGATTGACAACCAATGGTAAATTTACGGTAAAATCTATGTATGAAGATCTTATGAGCGATCATACCCCATATTTGAGAAAGTATTTGTGGAAGGTTAAAGTCCCCTTAAAAATTCGTATTTTCATGTGGTTCCTTAGTAACAAGGTATTGTTAACTAAAGACAATTTAGCTAAGCGAAATTGGAACGGATGTATGAAGTGTGTTTTTTGTGGTGAACATGAAACTGTTGAACATCTATTCATTGAATGTCCTTTATCTAAACTTCTTTGGCGTACGGTTAATTTCACTTTTGATCTTCCACCTCCAACCAATATTACAAATATGTTTAGAAATTGGTTAAATGGAGTAGATAGACAATCTAAAACTTTCATCCGTGTTGGGGTTTCTGCTTTATGTTGGTCTATTTGGAGGGTAAGAAATAATCTTATCTTTAACAAAAAACAATCTTTTCACTATTTGCAGGTTATTCACATAATGGCTCACTGGGTTCAGCTATGGGCTCTCCTTTCGCCGGAGGGATTACGGGATGCCATGGTTTCTGGATGCACACGGCTCCTGACGGTTGCTCAGGATATCTTGTGCCAGGCTAGCTGACGTCATACTAGGAGGCTACAATGATGTGTAGTTTTACTATGTTTCTTTTGTTCCGCTGGTTGATTTTTGTATCAACTATAGGCGATGTTTGAGACACGTGAGATGTAAGACTTAATACTACTGTGTTTTTTAATAAAAGACCGTGTGCATCATCATGATGCAGAAGCCGGGGTTAAACTCCCCATTTCGAAGAATTTTTTTAAACTCTAACTCATACAAAGAGAAAGGAGCAGCCATATGACTTCACTTATGCAATACAAATTATACTAGCAAACCAACATCCATATTGGTTAAAATGCTTGAATCTTCTTGATGGGACTTATTAGTTATAAAAGGTCATTTTATCGATGAAATCTCCAAATGACTTCACATAGAGTCCAAGTCCAACAACCCTCTCACTGCAAAAAAAAAAGTCAAACAACCCTCGATCACCTCCACACGGTGAAGATGTGACGACATGCCTTGTGAATGGCCTGAAAAAAACTCGTATCTTATTGAAACAACACCATTATGATATTTCCATATAGCCCAACTTAAAACTTACACTCCTACTCGAATTTGGGCCTTAAGTTGCACATTAACCCCCTTAAATTTGTTCTTGAACATATTTATTGGCAGAGGTATATCATATACCACATGCATTATCGGCCACATAAGGCGGGCAAGAGGACAAGGAAAGAAGAGATGTTGATTTGTTTACTTCTCATCACAATAAACAACATTTTTTCAGTTCCCATTTTAGTCAAGTTTTGCTACGTTATCCTTCGTCAACAACACCCTCATATGCAAAAAACTACACATTTATTTATTTATTTTAGAGGCATTTTGAGCTTTCAAATATATTTCCTATGAAATGTTGTAATATCGTTCATTAAATCCGCGCACGGTCCATAAATGTATGTTCATCAATTGATGGACCACCAAGATGTCCATTTCTCTCGGGTTAAGGTCCGTCTAGAACTAATACTCCACTGATCCCCTCACGTTACCTGGGCAACAGAAACTTGTTTAAATTATACGATGTAATATAGGAATTTGTATTGTTGTGACAAGGAACCTTTCCTATCCATGAGTCTTCCCAGAACCGTGTATCACACTCTTCCCTATAAAAAAAATATCATGCTAGAAAAATCTTTGATAACTCTCATTAGACCTTTCTAGAAAGGAGAATCAAATGGTTTAGATATCACATGTGCCAACGTATTGAAATAGAGGTATATGTAGAAACTTTTGCCATACTTAATCCTCATTGAATAGCTGAAACATCCATTTGATATGTAGACATGTTCTTTATATCAAGTAATGCATCGATGCCTAGACCTTCTTGATCCTTTGGGTGACAAATAATATGATCCACTTTGTTTTTTGATATTTTCATTTATGTTTATCACTTTGCTAGAACAATCTAGTTATGTAATAGTCTAATATTTTTTGTACCACCTTCGGCATTTTGAAATGAAACAGCATAAACATCCACAAACTAGTGTGCAAATTGTTTGCAAGAACAGATCAATCTCCATACGAGAGTAGCTTCCCCTAGCCACTCAATTTGTTATTCTCAAAGAGGTCATCTACCCCCTTCAATTCATTGTTTGTTAGCTTTTGATAATGTATAGGGATGCCCAGGTTATGGAAGGGTAAATATCAACCTTCACAACCAAAAAGTTATTTATACTAGTGCCCATCCTTAGCTTTTCCAAAGAATAAGATCACAATTTTATGGAACTTATTCTTTAATTCAGAGAGTCATTCAAAGATGAAAAAATGAGCTTCCTGTTGTCCACTTTATCTAAGTCGTGTTACATGGAACATAATAGTATAATTAGCATATTGAAGGATGTACACTCCACCCCCAAACATAGGATCATTGTGCCTCAAACATTTCATTGTTCAAAAATAATTAGCTATGTCATCATTTATTTGATTCTAACATTTTCTCCTTATAAAAGCTATGCGATCCACTCACACCAGAACTATGCACAGCCTTTCACCCGCATTGTTTGTTGCAAGAATGACGATTTCACCTTATCATTGGTCTTTTCAAAACCGATTTTAAAAATAACCACACGGTTTTCTTAGAGTGAAGCTCGTGGATAATTTCATGTAGAACAACCACATAAATCGCTTGCTAATCAGCTTATGTGAACTCCCGGAAATGTGATTAGTACCCAATTCGATGAAAATAAAGAACTCGTGTTGAGAAGGAAAATTAGAAGATACTAGTTGATTCAAGCCATGACCACTAGTAAAACAACAATGTGTACACAACAATGGCATTCCATGAGCTTCTTTCTATCTAGTATTTAATTAGAGAAGGCATCCAAACGCTACTTCGAAATTAACACTCGGCAAAACCCAGTTTCACCGCGTGGCTGTTCTCTTAACCTATAAACACTTTCTGGAGGCGCACGTAACCGATGCCTGCGAACCTACGCCAAGTAGAGCTAGACAGGCCGCACCCAACTTTCCAGGGCCGGACAATGCGTCTCGTCCGGCTCCTGCAAAGACCAAACACAAAATACTGACGCTTCTTGTGTTTAGCAGTTACGGGTGCTGCATTTTAATATGTCTTAGACTGCTAATTAACAATAATCTAGTAGCTTAAACAATTGATCATGACCCAACTTTTGTGCAAGCATCCTCCCATTTAGGGTGGCATATATACAAGGCCGTACTCCATAAACTAAGGCCTGGTCTTGCATCATTGCATGCATGGGTACAGGTTAATCGGCGACAGTGATCCAGAGACATTGCACTTAGAAGTAGTTGTTTAATGTGTGTATGCTGTAGCTAACCCACTCATGACAGACATCAGTGCAGCAAACACTGGGGAGGGTTGCAAAGCAGGATGTATATATACCTTCGCTCATGAGGTCGAATGCTTCAATTCAGACAACAACTAAATTTCCTAGCATCTGTTTCTCCCCAGTCTCCTCTCCGAGCTGAAGAGTGAAGACAGAAGTGCTCTCTTAGTTAGTGACATCGATCTCTGACAGGATGAGGAGTTCCATCTACTTGTTGTCAGTGGCTGCAGCTGTGATCTTGCTTCTGGTACTGACGGCCACGGAGGCCGAAGGCATCCGACTTGATGCACAGACCCGGGAATCAGTCAGCACCAGCAGTCAGATAGACAATGTAAGTAGTGATTTTGACGACCACCTGACTCATTGTCTGAATCTTAATTTGGGCCCAGAATATTATGGACTGATCTTTTCTGCATATGCTAACTTACTGTTATTCATGAATGCAGAAACCAAACGATGATGTGGTCAAGGGTCCTGTGACAAGCTCGGTAAGCGAGGCGACGAGAAGCGCTGTTGCCGCCGGAGAAGTTAAGGCAGTGGCACACGGTTTGCCGGAGCTCCAGGAAGACTACTACGTTCCAAATGTCCACGGTCCTAGGCACCACTGACCCGAAACGAAATTTGCTTCATTCTTTCCTCTCTCCACCTTTGATCTCTCTGCCCAGAGCATACTAGAGCTAGTTAGTCAGGTTGACAGGAATTCATAGGAATTTGATGTACTAGTTAGCTAGGTAGTCACTGCGGCCGCAGGCTGCTATAGATAGTTGGAAAAATCCATGTAAGCTCAAGCAGTGGGCATATGGTGATAGGCTATCACTGATAGCGTTGATGTACTAACTTTCTTGGCAATATGAATTTGAAGCAACAATTGGCGCCTGATGTTATCTGTCATGCATGGCCTGTGCACTTGACGACCTGATTTTTCAGAGATATTACACTCTCGCTTGTAGCTAACATGCAAGCCGGACAGCAGATTTGCTGACATAGACCGCAAAAAACTGTCCTAGCTAGTTAACTGACAAGAAGAAATAATATGCTAACCAGGGCCGGCCCATAAGGCGGGGCAACGGGGCGACCGCCCCGGGCCCTCGCGAGTCAGGGGCCCTGGCCCAGGTAGTAGTTCAGTATATGATACCTTGTATTAGGCCCAAGAAAACAAGGGGGAGAATTAGGAAAAGAGAAATAAGGCCCAAGCCATCAGCCCATCACGTGAGGACCAAACGTGGATGTGTATTGATGAAACATCTCCTAGCACAGCACGGCAGTACCCAATCCATCCTATCGTTCTCCTCTTTCTCTTCGCTGACTCGTCTCCTCCCGACTCCTCAAATTTCTCCAATCCCAGCAGAGAACAGCGCCGCCTCCCCCTCAGCCCTTTCCAATTCCGAGGTCACTCCAGCCATCAATGGAGACCAACGGTACTATTTTGTTCCCCAATCATCTCCCTAGACGTTTGAGGCAATCCCGCATCAAGATGAGAGATGGTACGTATCCTTCCCTCCCCTAATCCGGCCGCATCGCTGTTAAATAGCACGGATCCCTGTCTCTGATTCCTCCATATCTCCAATTTCTCTCCTCTTAGGTATGCTCTTAGAGGCTAAATATTTCTCTGTTATTCTTGATTGTACTCCGGATGTTAGCCATCAAGAACAAATGACTTTAATTATTAGATGTGTTAACATGTCCAACAACAAAATTAAGATAGAGGAGTTCTTTATGGAATTTCTGAAGGTGGATGACACATCTGGTTTGGGTCTTTTTAATGTACTTCTTGATGCTATAGAGTCTTATGGCTTAAATATTAATGATGTCAGAGGCCAAGGTTACGATAATGGTTCGAACATGAAAGGGAAAAAGCAAGGGGTACAAAGTCGATTGCTTGAAATTAATCCAAGTGCTCTGTATATGCCATGTGCGTGTCATAGTCTAAATCTTACTTTGTGTGATATGGCTAGTTCGTGCGGTAAAGCTATTTCCTTTTTTGGAATTGTGCAATGCATTTATGTTTTATTTTCAAGTTCCACTAAAAGATGGAAAGTGTTGCTTGACCATATTCCAAGTTTGACTGTGAAAGGATTGTCCAACACACGCTGGGAGAGTAGAATTAAAAGTGTTAAAGCTATTAGATTTCAAGCGCCCCAATAAAGGTTAGCTTTGTCCGAGGTAGGTAAAATTTGTACAGATGCCAAGTCGAAGACTGATGCAAAAAATTTATTTGATGCGCTTGGTAGTTTTGAGTTTTTACTCGGTATGGTCATCTGGCATGACATTTTATTTGCTGTAAACTCAGTGAGTAAGAACTTGCAGTCCGCGACCATGTGTGTCGACTCTACTTTGCAGCAAATTGGAGGAGTAATGGATTTTTTTGACAACTACATAAATGTAGGATTTGCATCTAGTTTGAAGATTGCGAAAGGACTTGCATCTGAAATGGGAATAGAACCATCGTTTCCAATAAAACGTACTGTAACTAGGAAAAGACAATTTGATGAGCCCGATCACGATGAAGAAGTTCTATTAGCTGAGAAGGCATTTGAAGTTAATTATTTTTTAGTCATGGTCGATGTTGCAAAAGTCTCTCTGGAAAACAGATTTGAAGAACTTAAAGTGTTCAAAAATATATTTGGATTCTTACTTAACTCAAAATACTTAAAGTCATTGAATGATATTGATTTGCGGAAATGTTGTGAAAAATTTGTAGAAACCTTTTCTCAGAGTGATGTTGAATTAGATGATCTTTTTTCTGAATTAAGACTACTGCAAATGACTTTACCCAAATCTGATGTGCTATTGCGTGCTATGGAGATTTTTGAGTTTGTTAGAGACATAGCTTGCTTTCCAAATATATTAATATCTTATCGAATTTTATTTACTGTACCGGTCACTGTAGCATCAGCAGAACGTAGTTTCTCAAAGTTGAAGTTGTTGAAAAACTATTTGAGATCATCCATGTCACAGGAAAGACTGACCGGTCTTGCAACTTTATGCATTGAGAAAGATAAGCTGGATGAAATAAATGTTGATGCGATAATTGATGACTTTGCCTCTAGAAGTGTTAAAAGAAAACAAAAGATTTGTTCATCATAGTATAAACATGAAGTGTTAAGATTGCTTTGCTTTGCCATATGTAGTGAACTTTGGGGAAGTTTTATTCCGGTGAAGACATGGAGTGAAGAGCATTGCAGATTGAGAAGTTTTTACCGCGTGAAGAACATAGCAGCATGAAGATGATGGAAACTGATGTAATTTCTTGTTCATTAACTTCATATCTTATATGGTAGAACAAAAGCTTCAAATAACAATCAGTTTGACAAAGTTGTTTGTTTTGCAGATGAATTGATGGTCTTTTTATGGCACTTGGAAGATTGATCATTTTTAGAACTATAATGTTTCCATGATGTAGTTATTTGAGTTCAAAGACCATCAATATAATGCTATATATGTACAGCGTTGCTTTTGAAATACAATGCATTCTAATTTTTTTTATTATCAATAAAGGCCCTTTTTGTGTCTCTGCCCCGGGGCCCTGAATATGTATGGCCCGGCCCTGATGCTAACTGCAAGAGGGCTCCTGGCAGCCAGCGAGAGGCTTTAGACAGAGACACGAAACGTATAGTGTTAACTACTGATAGCTAGATGGAAACATATTTTGAAGCGTACCTATCGTAATGTGCCAATTAACTGCACTAGTACACTGCCGGTGGTTGATCTGTTGGCGATGGACACTGTTGGAAGCGCGGTGCCGGATATGCTGCAGTGTTGTTCGCCAAGTACCACTGAACCTTTTATGTCTGGGCAGGACGATGCACTAATGCACTATTCTAAGTATATGCACAACTGTTTCCCACATGCTTAATGGTAACTAGATGACTGATTGGGATAGCCACCTTTTGGGACAAGTGGTGTGGCTAAACAATGTGGTGTATGACGTTCTCAAGATAGGTAAAGGGCAGAGAAAGAAGAGAAAAGTGTGCCTCCAGAACCAAATAACTCATGATCACCGGCAGGGAAAAGACGTATAGCTTAAACATGTACATACTAGGGACATTCCACATGCTTCTTTTTCTTCTTGTATTTCATTTCAGAAGCATCAAAACGCTACATCCAAATTAACCTCCAGCTTAATCGGCAGGCTGCTCTCTTCTACCTGCAGACACTTCCTGAAGGCGCACGTAACCTGTGCCTGAGCACCTACGCCGAGTAGAGCTAGACAGACCGGCACCCAACTTTCCAGGGCTGGGCAATGCGTGCGGCACCTGCAAGAGCAAAAGACAAACACAAAAACCTCATGCTTCCTGTGTTTAGCTGTTACGAGTGCCGCATTTTATTAAGGACTAACTAATCCAGAGTCTTAAACAATTGATCAGGGGCATGGCCCCTACTTTTGTGCAAAGCTGCAAGCATACATCCTCCCATTTAGGCCGGGTGGCATATATCCATGGCCGGACTCTATAAACCATAGTTTAAAATAGCGGGCTATTTCATTTAGTCGCGATTTTTTTAGAGGCTATAAAAGGCTATAGCCGGGTTATAGCGGGCTATTCCATTTAGCCTTTTTTAAAAATTTGAAATATTTCAGTCATATCTTACGAAAAGAAGAGGAAAACTATGACTCAAATACGATTCATGATACAAATTATTCAACTATTCAAGTCCAATAAGTATTCAGTTATTCAACTCACAAGTTGTATCTAATTATATTGAACGCAAGTTCGGAAAACAATAATTAAAAAAGAGAAGAGAAGATAAATTTAAAATGCATGAGGTTTAGCGGCTAAATTAAAGGCTAAATAGGGGCTATATTGGGCTATAGTCGGCTATTAGCGGTTTTTTCTCATTTAGCTTATAAAGGGCATAGCCGCAGCGGCAGGTCTCCCGAAAAGCTATAGCCGGGCTATAGCCGGCTATTTAAAACCATGCTATAAACTAAGCTCTGGTCTCGCATCGTTGCATGCATGGGTACGAGCTAATTAGCGACAGTGACCCGGAGACATTTGCACGAACAGGCAGTTGTCTAATGTGTGCATGCTGTAGATAAACCACTCCTGACAGACATCAGTTCAGCAAACACTGGGAAGGGTTGCAAAGCAGGACGTATATATACCATCTCCCATTAGGTTAAGTGCTTCAGTTCAAACGACTTAATCATCCTAGCTAGCCTCTCCAGTTCCTCCCTGCACCCTCTTCCGAGCTAGCCTGATCTCTCAACACTCTTCTAAACCTGAAGATCTACTGAAGAAGTACTCTCAGTAAGTGGCATCGTTCTCTATCAGGATGAGGAGTTCAATCTACTTGTCACTGGCTGCAGCTGTGATATTTCTTTTGGTACTGACAACGGCCAAGGAGGCTGAAGGCATCCGGCTAGATGCAGAGACTCGGGCATCAGTCAGCAGCTGTAGCACCGATGGCCCAAAGGCCAACGTAAGTAGTGATTCTGATGATCTTCTGAGTCACTAACTGAACGTCTTGATGCAGATGCTAACTTGCTTGTATTCATGAATGCAGAAACCAAGCCATGATGTGGTCAATGCTTCTGCTGCTGGCTCAGCAAGCGATGCGACGACAAGTGATGTTGCTGCAAGCGAAGTTAGAGCAGTGGCACACAAATTACCGGTGTTCCATGAAGATTACTACGTTCCAAATGTTCACGGTCCTAGGCACCACTGACCGAAACAAGAAGTTTGTTTCCTTTCTCGATCACTGATTTTTCTTTCTAGAACAGACTAGAGCTAGTTAGTCAGGCTGGCATGCATATGCATTGCACATATAGTTGCTCAAATTTCACAAGGAGGAAGCAAAGGTTGATCTTCGGCGAGTAGAGGGATGTACATGCTTGGTGCCTCTCTCATGCAACTCCTATTTTGCCCATGAGAAGGGCATCTGGGCTCCTCATAATCTTAGGGAAACTAACTAGTGTCAGCTGCAGTTGATAGATCAGCCCAGCACACAAGTGTACTACTCAGAAAAAAAAATTGAGTGATTAACCACCGATCCCCTGGGAAAAAGTATGTTCTCTCACACACCCTGGCTCTGGAATGGATTGTACATATCTTCTTTGCTTCTGCCATTTTAATCTAATCCACTATAGCTAGCAATCTGAATCCTCTCGAAATACACGTACAACTAGCTAGCCATGTGAAACAGTTTCGTTAACTGTAAAGTGAACTCATCAATGGGACAGAAGACAAATTGAGAATAAAAGCATTGAAACCGCTATACCTGAAACTGAAACATCTGAACAATGAAGATGCAGACTGCTGAGCTTCAGAATCTTCTTTTATAGAGAGAATGATACATTATGAAGAAAACTCATTAGGCCTGCTTGTCTTAGCTCCATGGCATGGCATGGTTCTTTTCTGACGCAGACTCTAATGGTGCGACTAGATACACTAGAAGCTGGGCCTTGGTTGGTTAGAGATTCAGATTGGATGCCAAAATCCGGTCTGAGTATGGTTGAATTAGCACACTTAGGTAAGCTAGGCTTGGAAAATACCAGGTATGAATGCCTTAACTGGGACCTAGTCTCCTAGTGTCTTTCTGAATCAATAATTCTAGTTGCATCATCAAATTATCCAATTAGGACAGTAGGTGCCATAATTGGTAGTGATGTATTTGTATAAGAATAAGTTAATCAGACATTAGAAAGCACACACACAAAAGGACCGAGCTTGTCCAAAAAATACATATATTATACGAACTAACATCTGACCTCAAGTCCAAGCACTCTACAAGGTCTAGAACTTGCCATGTATTTGCAGCCTGAAGAAACAAAAAGATTTAGGATTTCCGATGACATTTTTTTTCAGACGACATATTGTTGATGTGTGCTATAGTATTCTCGGTCTTTTCACAGTTTTATGGTATGGTCTTACTCTTATTACACACACAAAAAAGTAGTGCTCATTAATAATTAAATAAAAATGAGTTGTTAATTTAGCCTGAATATGTGTTGGTTTGTACATGCTTGGTACCTTTTAGCTAGCCATCTGAATCCTCTTGAAATAAAAGTCTAAGTAGCTAGCCATGCGAAAGTATTTCGTTGACAAGTCAACTCATTAATGAGTCAGAGGGGAAGCATGCCCATAATCTGGTTACTCTTGATTTGTTTTTGTTTAGTGAAGTAACAACATATATTGCATGTTCAAAAGCACTGTCCACCTAACATGTTATTCCAGGACTAATCATGCAGGTACACAGAAAAGGCAGAGCTTAAGGGTCAGCTTTAGGCCTATGGCTTACCTGAGCATTAGCAATGTGGAAGTGGACAGTCTGGTTCTGGACAAGAAATGTTGAGCTCCTACAGTATGTAGCCACTCCTTGATCGATCTGTAGCTACAACATGATAAATAACTTTCAACAAACATATGTATATTGAAAATTAGGCAGGACAAAAAGGCCTCTCGTATCATATCACTTGAGCTGGTAAGTTTTGCCATGGCAAACCTCAAAATCCTCAATATATTCTCCAACTCTGTATTACCATTTGAAGACAACATTTCTAAATATTGTATGCCCATATATTGGTAACGAGAGTACAGAACATGATACTACTTGAGAATAATAGCATGCAGACCACTGCCTGGAACTGAAACAACCGAAAACAGAAAATGCATCCAGCCGAGCTCCAGATCCTTAGTTTTCAGAAACAATAACACCTCCAGATAACTTTCTCTTGAGCTAAAACAAAAAGGTTTATCTCTCCTATTTCCAGATAAAAGTAGAGCAGTTGAAAACTAAATTTCATGACCTCTCATCTGCTAAGAGCACAGTCGGCATTACACGAGCAATACTCAATTAGAGTCTGAGCAAGGGTAGGACGGACATGTCTTCCAGTTTCAGAACCAGACTTTAGGTATCGACGACGCTTTTTTTCCTTGCCGTCCTTGAGGTCATACATGAAGAAGCTACTAGAGTGGCGACCTTCGCTAGAGTGGTCATACATGAGGCCGCTACTATAGATACCAAAGAAGCGTGTACCATCCCTGTAGTATATGCAGTTGCTGCCGATGGACGGCAGCTTGTCCGCATCAACCGACACACTTTTAGCGCCGAGGAAAAGCGCGCGGCCACCAATGTCCTTGACAGGTTCTAGTACTTTCCGCTCGACATCGACCCTGAAAATTTCTGGAGGTTCGGGTTTAACAACAGAGTTGCAAAGATGAACAACCAACAGTTCCCCAGCAGACTCTACAAGAAAGTGGCGACCTCTCTGGGTCGATATGTTGGCTATGAGCTCATCATGATAGTGCGGCGACGTGCCGACGATCTTAGCTATGAACCTTTCCGCCATGTAGACGTGGCCACCGAAGGACACTAGTCTGCCGCTGACGTCCTCGTTGTGGAAGAACTGCCGAGTCTGAACCGTGCACAGATGGCTGCTGGGAATGGGATCGGCACAGTAGAGCCCGTGCAAGCCTAGAAACGACAGTAGAAGCGCTCCGCCGGATCCGGCCACCGCAGTGAACACACGGCCATTCCGAGTAACCGGAGGGGCGGCGAAGGGGAGCATGTCGCCGGTGAAGGGGTTGAGGAGACGGGTGGCATGCGGTTTGTTCTTGTCGGCGAGAACGAGGAGACCGTCGGAGGCGCCGACGAGGATGTTGCGGCGGAGCAGCGGGAGGCGCAGGCGGAGGAACTAGGAAGCAGCCCGTGGAGAGGTTGAGAAATAGCCGGTGTTGGTTCGTGGTCGTGGCCCTGGCCCAGTCGTCGATCATGGCGCGTGCGTGGCTTTCGACCACACCGCGTGCGCGGCTGCCGATGGCGACGCGTGGGACATCCATGTCCTCCATGTCGAGCATGACCCACTGTCGAGGGAAGAAACGGGCGTCCATGACGGCCTGGCTCGGAGACGGCTTGGCGATGGCGGACCGCCAGCTGGGGCAGAGGGCCCTCAGGTCCATGTACGCGACTACGCCGCTGGTGGAGAGGACGCAGCCGGCGATGACCCGGACGAGGTCCTGCGGGAGCGACGCCCACTCCGGCTCCGCCTCGCTGCTCCTGCCGGTCTGCTCCTTCCTCCCAGCAACCGGTGTCGCACACCGGCTGGCCCTGCATCGAGATCGGCGCGGGGCTTTGTCGAGCCTGGCCGTGCGGTGGCGCGACGAGGAAGAGGCGCCGCTGCAGTAGTCGGTAGGAGCTTCGGGTCCAGACATTTGGGGAGCCTGGGCGGAAGAAGCTGGAGGGGAGGGGCTCGGTGCGTCGCCGGATTTGCCGGGAAACCCTAGGTTCGGCCGGCGGCGATGCGCTGGGGCGGCGAAGGAGGAGCGCGGGATGAGAGGCGGCGGCGGCGGAAACCTGGTGCGACGGCGGATGATTAATTAATTCATTAATGTAATCTCGCCGTCCCGAGCTGAGGTTCGTGGTAACTGAAAACGAAGTACTAGTCGCCGGCTTATCTCTACCGCGCCGGCGCCGGAAGCGGAACCTCCAAGCGAATATGCATGCTACTCCGGCGACTAGATAATCGTAACGGCAGAAATTGACGTTCGTGGTAACTGAAAACGGAGTAATCGCCAATTTCAATTTTGAATCGGGCGGTTTGTTTTCGAGATATTTTTTAGGTTTTGTTTTCTGCAACGGAGATTTGTTTGTCCAGATTTATGTTGGCCCGAAAATTCCTGATTGTTAGAATGTACAACAATGGTAAAATATGCACGAAACAAGTCTACAAAAAATAATTTCCAGCCCAGCAAAGTTGAGGTCTTCGTTTACCCCTACGGGACTCCAGCTAATGGGCCGTTCCTATACAGCGACCAACCCTACACGCGAGCATTTTTTTCTAAATAATACGATATTTTTAAATAATTTTACAAATAATACGTGATTTTAGAAATTTTGAAATCAAGGATTCTATCGACACGCTAGCGGCCGACCAGCTGATCGCTAATCATCTCCAACTTTAATCGGTGCTGATTGTTGTTGTAACTAGTTGCCTGATCACTGCTATAGCTACCTGGTCGGCAGCTAGTCTGCCGGCAACTGGCCGGCCGATTGGCGGCCCTCCGACCGATAGAGTTTTAGATTCGATTTTTTTAAAAAAAACTGCGTATTATTTGTAAAATTGATGAAAAAGTAATATTTTAAAAAATTGCTCGCGCATGATACTACCCAGCACAGTTCGGGTGTTGTCCAACTTTTTTGGAATCATGCTTTTTCTCTATCATGTTTTTTTCTGTTTATTTTTTGTGTTTCTATTTTTCGGATTCTAAAAATGTTAGAATTCAAACAAATGATAAAACAGTTCAAATCACAGTTTCAAAAATGTTCAAATTTAAAAATTATTCAGATTTAAAAATTGTACGAATCTAAAAAAAATTGTTCAAATCTGAAATAAGTTCATATTTTAAAAATGTTCAAATTCATGAATTGTTCATATTACTTTTATATGACTTGTAGAGAAATGGTAGAAAAGGAGGTTCGGGGAAATGGGGAAAAAAGGGGCCGGTGCCACAATATTTTAGAAGGGGCCAGGACCCCAAATTTGTACATTGGTTGGTGAACAGATACTTCTATTGTCAAGTTTTAACTCTTAACTCATATGAAGTGAAAAGAGCAGCCATATGACTTCACTTATGCAATACAAATTATACGGGCAAACCAACATCCATAAATTGTCTTGATGGGAGTTTTAGTTATAAAAGTTCATTTTATCGATGAAATCTGCAAATGACTTCACCTAGAGTTCAATTTCACCCGGTGAAGATGGAACCACATACGTTTCCAATAGGTATCCTCGTGAATAGCCTGCAAAAAAAACGAAAACTCTGATCCTATGAAACAACATCACTATGCCATTTCCATATATCCCAACATAAAGCTTACACTCCTACTCCAGTTTGAGCCTTGAGTTGTACATTAGCCCCCTTCAACTTGTTCCCGAACATATTTATTGGCAGAGGTATTTAATTATATGTCACATGCATTATCGGCCACATAAGGAAAGCAAGAGGACAAGGAAAGAATTGATTTTTTACGTCTAATCACATAAAAAAAATTAGTTCGCATTCTAGTTAATTTTTGCTACGTTAACCTTCGTCAACAACACCCTCCTATAAAAAAAACTACACATCTTTTATTTATTTTCAGAGGCACTTTGAGCTTCCAAATATATTTCCTATGAAATATTGTAGGGGAGCGATGTTTTGGAACATGGGTCCATATGCTCTCTATATTTCGAAATGCATCTTACATACATTTTAAATTTTAAAAAAATTGAAACTAAAAATTCGCACGTACATCTTCACGTGCTACGTGCTCACAAAGTCGTTTCATAAAAAATCGACTTATCATGTGACGTGTGTAAAAAAGACAAAATTCAATGCGAAAAATAATACTTTTCACAAGATAAACTTTCTCTTTTTTATATAGACCACACAAAATATTGTTTTTTCGTGAAACTTGAAGAACGCACGTATATTATGAAGATGTACATGTAGAATTTTTTGTCCAAATTTTTCGACATTTCGAAATATAATTTTTTAGTAGAGGGAGCATACGCACCCGGGAGCCGAATTGAATTTCCGATATTGTAGTACCATTCATTAAATCCACACACATAGATTTAACTTGAAGCAACTTAGAGGCGTGGTACCTCGATTTAAAGGCATCATACTCAGTCAATAAATGTATCTTCATCAATTGATGGACCACCAAGATGTCCATTTCTCTCGGATTAAGGTCCGGCTAGAACTAATACTCAACGGAACATATGACATTACCTGGGCAACCGAAACATGTTTAAATTATACAATGTAATATAGGAATGTGTATTGTTGTGACAAGCTGGGGATCTCTCCCACCCATGAGTCTTCCCAAAACCTTGTGCACACTCTTCCCTATAAAAAAAATATCGTGCTAGAAACTTTTTATTATCTCTCATTAGATCTTTATAGAAAGGATAATCAAATGGTTTAGCTATCACATGAGGCATTATACTGAAATAGAGGTATATGTAGAAACTCTTGCCATACGTCATCTCATTGAATAGCTTTTTTTTTTTGAACAGGGGTAGGGTCCGAAGACCCTAGAAGCTGCTTGTATTAATGAACCGGTGGTTACAAATTACAGAAAAGCCCCTACAGTTCAGGGGAATTCTGGATAAGGACTGGGCTTTTACAGATCTCTTCCTCCGCATCCACTACCGGGCATGGAGCCCCCCACCAGAATATATCCACTAAACCTAGCTACTCTATCTACTCCGGCACCTCCCCTCCGCCCATCTCTACCGGCGGCGTCGGCGAGATCGGCTTTGGTTCGGCCCGGCCCCTTTGAGGAGCTCTCAGATACTGTAGCGAGGAGAGAGGAAGAAAGGGGGGAAATGGGGAGCTATTCATTGAATAGCTCAAACATCCATTTGGTATGTAGACATGTTCTTTATATCAAGTAATAGCTTGATGCCTAGCCCTTCTTGATCCTTTGGATGGAAAATAATATGATCCACTTTGTTTTCATTTCTGTTTATCACTTTGCTAGAATAATCTAGTTATGTAATAGTCTAATATATTTCGTACCACCTTCGGCATTTTGAAATAAAACAACATAAACATGGAAAAACTAGTGAGTACATTGTTTGCAAGAACAAGACAATCTCCATACGAGACTAGCTTCCCCTAGCCATTCAATTTGTTATTCTCAAAGGGATTTGCAGATAATGGCAGGGTAAATATCAACCTTCACAACCAAAATTTTATTTATACTGGTCCTCATCCTTAGCTTTTCCAAAGAAGAAGATCACAATTTTATGGACTGTATTCTTTAATTTAGGGAGTTGTTCAAAGATGCAAAAATGAGCTTCATGTTGTCCGCCTTTATCTAAGTCGAGTTACATGGAACATAATAGTATAATTAGCATATTGAAAGATGTACACTCCACCCCCAACGACATAGGATCACTGTGCCTCAAACATTTCATTGTTCAAAAAATAATGAGCTATGTCATCATTTATTTGATTCTGACATTTTCTCCTTATAAACCACTCACACCAGAACTATGCAAAGCCTTTCACCTGCATTGGTTGTTGCAAGAATTACAATTTCACTTTATCGTTGGTTTTTTTCAAAATTAACCATACGATTTTCTTAGTGTGAAATTTCACGTAGAACAACCACATAAAACGCCTGCTAATCAGCTTATGATAAATCCCGGAGATGTGATTAGTACCCAATTCGATGAAAATAAAGAACTCATGTTGAGAAGGCAAATTAGACGATACTAGTTGATTCAGGCCACGGTCACTAGTACAACAACAATATGTACACAACAATGGCATTCCACGAGCTTCTTTCGTTCTAGTATTTAATTTGAGAAGGCATCCAACGCTACATCGAAATTAACCCTCGGCAAAATCCAACTTCATGGCGAGGCTGTTCTCTTAACCTACAAACACTTTCTGGAAGCGCACGTTGTAAAAGATCAGGTAGGTTTGATTCTACTCGGATAACCGAGATTGTATTTCTGTCTTGGTTTATATAGGAGTACATCGAGAGGGATAGGGAGAAGTCCTGAATACATACGAGTCTACAACAACCGACTCAAACACTATTTCTAACACCCTCCTTTAATCACAACTTTCTCAAGTTGAGATTAAATCTAAACTCCTCAAAACTTTTTACAGGAAGCGGTTTTGTGAACCCATCAGCAACCTGATCTTTGGAAGGAATGAACCTTATGTCATGCTGCTTCTTCATCACTCTTTCTCTAACAAAATGAAAATCAATCTCGATGTGTTTAGCTCTTGCATGAAAAACCGGGTTTGCTGACAAATATGTGGCTCCTAAATTGTCACACCACAGACACGGCTTCGAAACGGTTTGATTCCAAGTTCTCGCAAGAAGAGACCGTACCAGATTATCTCAGCCGTTGCATTTGCCACGGACTTATATTACGCCTCTGTACTTGACCTAGATACCGTAGCCTCGTTTCTTAGCACTCCAAGAAATCAGATTTGGTCCAAAGTATACAGCAAACCCTCCGAGTAGATCTTCGATCATCTATACGACCAGCCCGACTCGCATCCGAGAAAGCACCGACCAAAGTAGAACTAGACCTCATAAAAGTGAGACCCATGCTAAGTGTATGCTTCACATATCTCAATATACGCTTTGCAGCGAGTCCGAGTGCACGTGAGTAGGAGCATGTAAATACCGACATACCTTGTTGACAGCATAAGAAATATCGGGTCTCGTAAGAGTTAAGTATTGTAAAGCACCTACCATGCTGCGGTAGTTTGTGATATCTTCGGGTCCCAACATGTCTCCCTCCTCGGCTGTAATCTTCTCGAGAAGAGGACAGGGTGTAGGGGAACCTGAACAATGTGTCATGCCAACTCTACTGAGAACATCTTGAGCATACTTAGCTTGACTGAGTACTATGCCATCATCAACCTGATGAACTTCAATACCTAAGAAATAATGAAGAGTGCCAAGATCTTTTAATGCAAACTCTCCACTAAGAGCAGCAGAAGAAGAACTGGCAACTATAATATCATCCACATAGATCAACATATAGATGGTGACTCGAGACTTATGATAGATAAACAACGAAGTGTCTGACTTAGAAGCAACAAAACCATACTGAATAAGCTGACAACTCAATCTAGAGTACCACGCTCTGGGTGCTTGCTTCAGTCCATACAACGCCTTGTCAAGTCTGCAGACATAGTTTAGTTTTCCTCGATCTTCATAACCAGGAGGCTGTCACATATAAACTTCCTCTTCAAGAACACCATGTAGAAACGCATTCTTGACGTCCAACTGTCGCAAACTCCATCCCCTAGATACAGCAATAGCAAGGACAAGTCTTCTTGTGGCAATTTTAACAAGCTGGATCGAAGGTATCCTCATAGTCAATCCCATATCGTTGTTTGAATCCCTTAGCAACAAGACGGGCTTTGTAACGATCAACAGACCCATCAGCTCTGCGCTTTACTTTGTAAACCCATCGACAGTCAATAACATTGGTGCCTACCCGCGGAGGAACAAGTCTCCACGTTTGATTATTCTGAAGAGCTCGAAATTCTTCATCCATGGCTGCTTTCCAGAGTGGGTCATCCGGGGCAGCCTCGCAAATTAACGAGGTTCATCCGTAGTAGTGGACAAGAGCCATCGTACCGTGCCGTCGGTATATTATTTGGGGCGACGAGGCCGCTGCGAAACACGTGTGGCGAGGAGGACGCACGAGAGACGCCGGCGCGAGAGGATCCACCCTGGCCAGCATCGGATCCGGCCGCATGTGCTGCATCTGACGCAGCAGGGTCCGCATTTGATCCTGTGGGCGAGTGTGTGCCAGACGAGGAAGAAGACGCCGGAACAGAAGATCCAGTCGACGTGCTGCTCCCGCTGCCGCCGGCGATCGCGGCGGCGACCGGCGCACCGACGTCGAGCGATGATTGGCGCGCGAGAGGCCGTCGGCGTCCGATCCGAGGACGCGAGGATCCGAGGAGGAT
>NC_061509.1:266893635-266953379 GCF_022539505.1 Lolium rigidum
ATTCAACAATGAATTGTTGATGGCGTTCCCAAGTAAACATGGTTATCGCACAACAAGCAACTTAATAAGAGATAAAGTGCATAATTACATATTCAATACCACAATAGTTTTTAAGCTATTTGTCCCATGAGCTATATATTGCAAAGGTGAATGATGGAATTTTAAAGGTAGCACTCAAGCAATTTACTTCGGAATGGCGGAAAATACCATGTAGTAGGTAGGTATGGTGGACACAAATGGCATAGTGGTTGGCTCAAGTATTTTGGATGCATGAGAAGTATTCCCTCTCGATACAATGGTTTAGGCTAGCAAGGCTTATTTGAAACAAACACAAGGATGAACCGGTGCAGCAAAACTCACATAAAAGACATATTGAAAACATTATAAGACTCTACACCGTCTTCCTTGTTGTTCAAACTCAATACTAGAAATTATCTAGACCTTAGAGAAACCAAATATGCAAACCAAATTTTAGCATGCTCTATGTATTTCTTCATTAATGGGTGCAAAGCATATGATGCAAGAGCTTAAACATGAGCACAACAATTGCCAAGTATCACATTACCCAAAACATTATAGCAATTACTACATGTATCATTTTCCAATTCCAACCATATAACAATTTAACGAAGAAGAAACTTCGCCATGAATACTATGAGTAGAAACCAAGGACATACTTGTCCATATGCTACAGCGGAGCGTGTATCTCTCCCATAACATGAATGCTAGGATCCATTTTATTCAAACAAAACAAAAAACAAAAACAAACCGACGCTCCAAGAAAAAGCACATAAGATGTGATGGAATAAAAATATAGTTTCGGGGGAGGAACCTGATAATATTGTCGATGAAGAAGGGGATGCCTTGGGCATCCCCAAGCTTAGACGCTTAAGTCTTCTTGATGTATGCAGGGGTGAACCACCGGGTGCATCCCCAAGCTTAGAGCTTTCACTCTCCTTGATCATGTTGCATCATACTCCTCTCTTGATCCTTGAAAACTTCCTCCACACCAAACTCGAAACAACTCATTAGAGGGTTAGTGCACAATATAAATTGACATATTCAGAGGTGACACAATCATTCTTAAAACTTCTGGACATTGCATAATGCTACTGGACATTAGTGGATCAAAGAAATTCATCCAACATAGCGAAAGAGGCAATGCGAAATAAAAGGCAGAATCTGTCAAAACAGAACAGTTCGTATTGACGAATTTTAAAATGGCACCAGACTTGCTCAAATGAAAATGCTCAAATTGAATGAAAGTTGCGTACATATCTGAGGATCATGCACGTAAATTGGCATAATTTTCTGAGTTACCTACAGGGAGGTTTTGCCCAGATTCGTGACAGCAAAGAAATCTGGAACTGTGCAGTAATCCAAATCTAGTACTTACTTTTCTATCAACGGCTTAACTTGGCACAACAAAACACAAAACTAAGATAAGGAGAGGTTGCTACAGTAGTAAACAACTTCCAAGACACAAAATAAAAACAAAGTACTGTAGCAAAATAACACATGGGTTATCTCCCAAGAAGTTCTTTCTTTTTAGCCATTAAGATGGGCTCAGCAGTTTTAATGATGCAATCATGAAAAATAGAGTATGAAGCAAAAGAGAGCATCAAGAAGCAAATTCAAAACAAATTTAAGTCTAACATGCTTCCTATGCATAGGAATCTTGTAAATAAACAAGTTCATGAAGAGCAAAGTAACAAGCATAGGAAGATAAAACAAGTGTAGCTTCAAAAATTTCAGCACATAGAGAGGCATTTTAGTAACATGAAAATTTCTACCACCATATTTTCCTCTCTCATAATAACTTTCAGTAGCATCATGAGCAAACTCAACAATATAACTATCACATAAAGCATTCTTATCATGAGTCTCAGGCATAAAATTATTACTCTCCACATAAGCATAATCAATTTTATTAGTTGTAGTGGGAGCAAATTCAACAAAGTGGCTATCATCATATATAGGAGGCATATTGTAATCATAAAAGAAAATTTTCTCCTCAATGCTTGGGGGAATAAAAAGATCATGCTCATCAGAGCCAGCTTCCCCAAGCTTAGTATTTTCCATAGCATTAGCAACAATGGTGTTCAAAGCATCCATAGTAATAACATTCCCATTAGCATGCATATAAAGTTTCATGGGTTTTTTAATTCTCTCTTCAAACACATCATGTCCTAATTCAAGATAAAGTTCATAAAGATCTCTCATATTTTTGTTGTTTTCCATTATGCTTAACTAGTGAAATAAAAACATGCATGGTATTTAGTAAAGTAAAACAAGTAACTAATTTTTTTGTGTTTTTGATATAGAGTGCAAGACAGTAAGTAAAGTAAAACTAGCAACTAATTTTTTTGTGTTTTGATATAATGCAGAAAACAAAGTAGTAAATAAAATAAAGCAAGACAAAAAAAAAGTAAAGAGATTGAGAAGTGGAGACTCCCCTTGCAGCGTGTCTTGATCTCCCCGACAACGGCGCCAGAAAAAGAGCTTGATGGCGTGTATTTCACACGTTCGTTGGGCAACCCCAAGAGGAAGGTATGATGCGCACAGCAGCAAGTTTTCCCTCGGAAAGAAACCAAGGTTTATCGAACCAGGAGGAGCCAAGAAGCACGTTGAAGGTTGATGGCGGCGGGATGTAGTGCGGCGCAACACCGGGGATTCCGGCGCCAACGTGGAACCTGCACAACACAACCAAACTACTTTGCCCCAACGAAACGGTGAGGTTGTCAATCTCACCGGCTTGCTGTAACAAAGGATTAACCGTATTGTGTGGAAGATGATTGTTTGCGAGAAAACGAGTAGAACAAGTATTGCAGTAGATTGTATTTCGAGTAAAGAGAATTGGACCGGGGTCCACAGTTCACTAGAGGTGTCTCTCCCATAAGACGAACAAGCATGTTGGGTGAACAAATTACAGTTGGGCAATTGACAAATAAAGAGAGCATGACAATGCACATACATATCATGATGAGTATAGTGAGATTTAATTGGGCATTACGACAAAGTACATAGACCGCCATCCAACTCGCATCTATGCCTAAAAAGTCCACCTTCGAGGTTATCATCCGAACCCCCTCCGGTATTAAGTTGCAAGCAACGGACAATTTCATTAAGTATGGTGCGTAATGTAATCAACAACTACATCCTTACACATAGCCTCAATGTTTTATCCCTAGTGGCAACGAGCACAACACAACCTTAGAACTTTCACGTCACTGTCCCGGTGTCAATGCGAGCATGAACCCACTATCGAGCATAAGTACTCCCTCTTGGAGTTACAAGCATCTACTTGGCCGGAGCATCTACTAGTAACGGAGAGCATGCAAGATCATAAACAACACATAAGCATAACTTTGATAATCAACATAACAAGTATTCTCTATTCATCGGATCCCAACAAACGCAACATATAGAATTACATATAGATGATCTTGATCATGATAGGCAGCTCACAAGATCCGACAATGATAGCACAATGGGGAGAAGACAACCATCTAGCTACTGCTATGGACCCATAGTCCG
Organism: Lolium rigidum; assembly: GCF_022539505.1. Lineage (NCBI taxonomy): Eukaryota > Viridiplantae > Streptophyta > Magnoliopsida > Poales > Poaceae > Lolium > Lolium rigidum. Next base: position 266,897,173 of record NC_061509.1, read on the forward strand.
GGGGTAGACTACTCACACATCACACCGGAGGCGACCATGGCGGCGTAGAGTCCTCCGGGAGATGATTCCCCTCTCCGGCAGGGTGCCGGAGGCGATCTCCTGGATCCCCCGAGATGGGATCGGCGGCGGCGGCGTTTCGGAAGGTTTTCCGTATCGTGGCTCTCGATGCGGGGGTTTCGTCACGGAGGCTATTTGTAGGCGGAAGGGCAGGTCAAGAGGCGGCACGGGGGCCCCACACCACGGGGCCGCGCGGCCAAGGGGGGCCGCGCCGCCCTAGGGTGTGGCCCCCTCGTTGCCCCTCTTCGTCTCTCCTTCGGACTTCTGGAAGCTTCGTGGAAAAATAGGCCCCTGGGCTTTGATTTCGTCCAATTCCGAGAATATTTCCTTACTAGGATTTCTGAAACCAAAAACAGCAGAAAACAGCAACCGGCACTTCGGCATCTTGTTAATAGGTTAGTTCCAGAAAATGCACGAATATGACATAAAGTGTGCATAAAACATGTAGATAACATCAATAATGTGGCATGGAACATAAGAAATTATCGATACGTCGGAGACGTATCAATATTTGTGATGTATTTTAGTTGTTTGTGGTTGAAGTTCATGAATGTACAATAAGATAAAATTGAGCCTTTGGCCATGCTATTAAGCAAAAATTCTTATTGGTATATTGCATGACTTCGTCTTGGATATCATACTATTTTTCTTGCGTATCTATTTTATGTGTGCATGTTTCTTTGTGGATAAATATCTTTGTGATATTGCCCACTTAGAGAAACTTATACACATAAGAGATGATACATCTCCTTTTGATATCTTATTTATTTATTGCGTGTTGATTGGTCATGCTAAGCAATATAATTCATTGAAGACTATGATGATGCTTTTTGCTCATCCTTGTAATAGTCTTATAATATGCTTTATCATGTCTTTCACATATCCTCTTGGTTGAGCCTTTTTATTATGGTGCCTCTTACTTGTTGCTCAACTATTTGTTTGTTGCAAGTGTTTAGCTTACTTTTCTATCTATGATCTATTACAAATGTTTGTGTTTTAAATGAGGGAGTGAGGATTCCATGTTATGCATATTGTATTCAAATGCAACATTTTATTTTATGCATGTACATTGGGGAGCTTCCTCATTTGATTTAGAACACTATCTTGTGGTGATCATTAGAGTTTGATTCACTTGGTATCTTTTGTTTTTGAATGATATTATGGGAGTGATGATTCCATGTTTGTGCACTTTATACTCCAATGCAAATTGTCTAGTTTTGTGCACAAACCTTGGGGAGCTTCCTCATATTATTTAGAGCAATCTTCTTGATCTTATCATAATATCTATCTTTCTTTTGGTATCCTCTTTGTGGTTCATTTGGTTGCTTGCTTCATTTGTTGAAGCTTCTAGACTTTGTTATCTTTTTGCAATCTTTGATCCTATCTATAGTGTGATTCCTTCCAAATATTCGTCATTGGATATGTGCATTTGATTCCACTCAAATTATGAGAAATGCACACGCTATGGAGGAACTCTCACTATATTGGCCTTCTAAATTTTTCACCCATTTCGGCAATTGGTGCCAATGGGGGAGAAGCTTGGAGGGTTTAAGGGAATTTGGTTATGTCTTTGCGTTGTGCTTAAGCATGTGCCTTTATTGCATTGCATCTTGTTGCTTTGCATAGTTGAATATTTAGAGGAAACTCCACTAGGCTTTGAATGCCAATATATGCAATGAAAGTCAAGATCATTCACACATGCATATATTATGGGGGAGTTTGCTCTATATATTCAACTTATTTGTTACTTAAATTCCTTATATAAACCCTCTCAAAGAGATTGTCATCAATTACCAAAATGGGGGAGATTGAAAGTGCATGGAGCCCCCATGTGTGGTTTTGGTAATTAATGACAATCCCTATGGACTAATGTTTGCATTGAGTTATATTTGTAGGAGTTGTCCATAGGCAATTCTTGAACCATATGTTGGCTTCAAGGTTGCAATAAGAAGAAATTGATGAAGGATATCAAGTGTCAAGTATGTCTTGAAGATGAAGATGTAGTGAGCCCTCAAGTTACTTCAAGACATCAACATGATGAAGAATGAAGAAATGTAGTGCAAGTTCAAGATGAGCCAACTCGAAGAGTTCATAAGCTTGAAGCTTGCCATGGAGAAATGATGTGCAAGTTCAAGATGAGCCATCTCGAAGAGATCCTTTGCTTGAGTCTTGCCATCCATATGATGATCATGGATATGTGAAGATGCGCCGAAGAAGAAGCTCTCCCATGGTGGATTATGGGGGAGCAATCCACATGGTGGTCATGGTTATGCGAAGATGCGCCGAAGAAGAAGCTCTCCCATGGTGGTTTATGGGGGAGCAATCTACAAGACTTCGTCAAGCAAGCACAAGCAAGAAATGCGTTCCATCTTGTTGAGGTCAAGATCGTCGTCATCAAGCTCAAGTGGAATGTGCAAGTATAAGGTTTGCTCTTGATAGGGTTTCTTTCTCACCGGTCTCATAGTGTAGTTGGAGACCGGTTTATAGTCTAGTTGCCGTACTATCAAGAGGTCTCTCGAGTGAGTAACTCGATCGTATCGTTCGGAGAGAGCTCAAACCTTTGCATCCTTGCATCATCTTTCTTGGTTGTCATTTGGACCTTATCCATGTGATGTTTTAGAGCTTGTGCTTATTCTCATGACAAGCTCTAGTTCATCGAAAACGGATTTCGCATAGATCACTTGTTGCGTTTTCGAGTTTGGTTCATCATCTTTCTTGGTTGTCATTTGGATCTTATCCATGTGATGATTTAGAGCTTGTGCTTATTCTCATGACAAGCTCTAGTTCATCAAGAATGGTTTTTGCACGGGCAACTTGTTGCATTTTCGAGATTGGAGGTTTTACCGGTATGTCTTTTTTAGATAGGTCAAACCTTTCATCATTTGTTTCTATCCTCCCTTGTTGGACTATGATGGTTTCCTGCATGATCTTGTAGAGCTTGTTCCTAGCTTCAAAACAAGCCCAAGATCATCAAAATCGGAGTCCGGATGCTAAAGTTATGCTCGTTTTAGTTTTGGTGTTTCTGAGTTTACTTGGGCCGGATATTTCGGAAATATCCGGGCCGGATTATCCGGGCCGGATATTTCGGAAATATCCGGCCCCTCGAAATCGACTAAGGACCCGGGGAATTGCTGCTCAGTATAGGGGCCGGATTTTTGGCCGGATTTTGACCAGGTTTTGTCCCCGAGGCCGGATTATCCGGGGCGGATTATCCGGCCCCAACTTAGGCCGGATTATCCGGCCCTCGAAAGTCCGCAACGGCTCGATTTTCTTGGGGGGGTATAAATACCCCCTTCTTCCTCCTTGGGCTGTTGCTACTTCCACTCTCTCTCTCCTCCATTGTTGTTCTTGAGAAGCTTGCCCTATCTCTCTATCCCTCCATGATTCTTGCCCCATTTTGAGGGAAAAGAGAGAGGAGATCTAGATCCACACTTTGACAAACCAAATCATCTCTTTGTGAGTGAATCTTTGGGGATCTAGATCTTGGAGAATTTTGTGTTCTCCTCTTTGTTCTTCCTCTCTTATTCCCCCAATAGCTTTTGTAGCTTTGTTGGAATTTGAGAGAGAAGGACTTGAGCATCTTTGTGGTGTTCTTGCCATTGCATTTGGTGCATCGGTTTGAGTTCTCCACGGTGATTCGTGGTGGTGAAAGCAAGAAGGTTGTTACTCTTGGGTTCTTGGAACCCTAGACGGATTCTAGGCCTTTGTGGCGGTTTGTTGGGAGCCTCCAATTAAGTTGTGGATGTGTGCCCCAATCTTTGTGTAAGGCCCGGTTTCCGCCTCGAAGGAAATCCCTTAGTGGAACCGTGACCTAGGCCTTTGTGGCGAGGGTCACCGGAGATTTAGGTGAGGCGCCTTCGTGGCGTTCGGTGTGTGGTGTGAGTACCGCATCTTGGGGTGAGGCCTTTGTGGCGTTGGTGTGCATCGAGCAACCACACCTCAAGGTGAGCCTCTTGTGGCGTTCGGGAGCACTAAGCAACCGCACCTCTCCACCGGAGATTAGCACTCGCAAGAGTGTGAACTCCGGGATAAATCATCGTCTCCCGCGTGCCTCGGTTATCTCTATACCCGAGCTCTTTACTTATGCACTTTACCTTGTGATAGCCATCGTGCTTGAAGTTATATATATCTTGCTATCACATACTTGCTTGTATTGCTTAGCTTAAGTTGTTGGTGCACATAGGTGAACTCTTGCTTAGAATAAGTTGTTGGTGCACATAGGTGAACCATAGTATATAGGCTTTGGTCTTGACAAAGTAAACGCTAGTTTTATTCCGCATTTGTTAAGCCCATCTCGTAAAAGTTTTAAATCGCCTATTCACCCCCCCTCTAGGCGACATCCGTGTCCTTTCAATCGCACCGATCCCGAGGAAGATCCTGTGCTGTTTGTCCCTGTGGCTGTTATTTCATGTGAAGAACCGTTTGAGCTGGTTTGAGCACCGTTTTCAGTCAGATTTTCTGGGGCATCCGAATTTGGACCTGTAGTAATCTGTGGAGCATCAAGAGGAACACTGGAACCAGGATTAGAAGTATGATTATTATCGTCATGTAGATCATCAATTATAACGTTCCCATGCTCAAAATTATGCAAAGAAGGATCAAGTAAAAGAATGGCTTTGCGGAGCAGAGCTCCAGCATTTGGATGCAAATAGACTGCCTCGTCAAAGACAACATCTCTGGAAATATAGACACGGCCTGTGTTAACCTCAAGACATTTAACCCCTTTATGGCGAGGACTATAACCAAGGAAGACACATTGTGTAGAACGAAAAGCGAGCTTGCGTTTATTGTAGGGACGCAAGTTGGGCCAACAAGCACATCCAAACACACGAAGAGACTTGTAGTCTGGCTTTGTTCCTAAGAGACGATGAACAGAGCGTGTCATTGTTGATGACTTTGCTAGGCAGCATATTGATGAGATAGGTGGCAGTGAGAAAAGCTTCATCCCAAAATTTTAAGGGCATATGTGCATGAGCAAGAAGAGCTAGACCAACTTCAACAATGTGACGATGCTTTCTTTCGGCAACACCATTTTGTTGATGTGCATGAGGACAAGAGACATGGTGTGAGATGCCTTGGGATTGAAAAAGAGAATTTAACTTCTCATATTCTCCACCCCAATCTGACTGAACAGTAAGGATCTTGGTGTTAAGTTTGCGTTCAACAAGCTTTTGAAAGTTAACAAAGGCGAGAATAGGCATCAGATTTTTTCTTAAGCAAATAAATCCACGTAAACTTGCTATAATCATCAATGAAGCTTACATAGTAATCATGGCGACCCACAGAGGTAGGCGCGGACCCCATACATCGAGAAAACTAAGCGAAGGGGAGCGAGTGGATACACTTGTGGATATAGGATATGGCAATTGATGACTTTTAGCTTGGTCGACACGAATCACACACTCGACTCTAAACTGGACTCCTTGACAATATGAAGTTTATTCTTGCTAATAATCTGTCTAACTATGGCTAGAGACGGATGCCCTAGACGACTGTGCCACCTTGCTTGTGAGGGCTTGGCGGCAACACATGCATGCTTGGAGGATGAGGAAGACATCAATGAAGATATGAGTGGGTAAAGCCCACCCACACAGCGCCCTCTATGAAGAATTCTCCGCGTGACTCGATCCTTGATCAAAAAGAAAAAGGGGTGAAACTCAATGAACACACGATTGTCAAGGGTAAACCGATGGACGGACAAAAGATTTTTCGATGCATGTGGAACATGTAGGACATTGGTGAGATGAAAATTTTGTGCGGGGGTACGAACAATTGAATGACCAACATGTGAAATAGGCATACCATGACCACCGGCGGTGTTGACCCTATCAGTGCCACGATACTTGTCCCGGACTGTCATGTTGTTGAGTTCACTGGTGATATGATGAGTGGCACCGCTGTCCTGGTACCAGTTGGTGTCCACACCATAGGAGGCGATATGGGCTTCCTTGTCGTCGGAGTCGTCATCATCATCCTGAAAACGCCACCAGCAATCTTTGGCGGCATGACCCTCTTTGTTGCAGATTTGGCAGGTGGTGTTCACCCATGGCGTAGTGCGACGCCTTCCACGTCCACGTCCACGGCCCCCGCCAGGAGGTGCACGCCCGCCACCGCGTCCTTGACGCGGCTGTCGATCATCACGACGATCGTCGCGCCTATCCTCCCTGCGCGCGTCACGGTGATCGTAGTCACCGCGATCACCGCGGTCACCGCGGTCACCATAGTCACCGCGAGACCGGTTGTTGTAGCGTCCGCGTCCGCCACGTTGAGTGTAGTTGGCGGAAGTCTCAAACTCAGAGGCAGCAGGACCACCGAGCAGCTCCTGGCGTTGGTCATAAGCCCGAAGCTGGGCATAGAGCGAGGGGAGCGTGAGCGGCGTGGTAACCGCGCCGAGGGCGGCAACCAGCGCATTGTAGGGCGCCCCAAGACCTGCCAGGATGAAGGATATGTGCTCGCTGGTGCGGATGGGCTCGCCAGGCAGCAGCAAGGGCATCAACGATGCGTTGTATCTTGGTGAGGAACGCATCGGTAGACATCCGTAATTTCTTGGTGTTTGCCGGTTCGATCCGTAAGTTCGTGACTTCGGTCCGACACTCGCGAGGCAAACATCTCCTCAACCGCATGCCGGACACCGGCGGCGGTCTCGATTCTCCGAACGTGAGGCGGAACCTCGGATCCAATCGATCGAAGGAGATACCCGAGCACAATCTGATCCCGTGAGATCCACGAGTCATAGGCCGGGTTGTTGATTTTCTTGGGAGTTTGATCCGTAGCTTCCTTGTCGGTGGGCGCGACCTCAAGCATCTCCGGCGGAGCAGTGATACGTCTCCGACGTATCGATAATTTCTTATGTTCCATGCCACATTATTGATGATATCTACAGGTTTTATGCATACTTTATGTCATATTTATGCGTTTTCCAGAACTAATCTATTGACGAGATGCCGAAGGGCCGGTTCTCGTTTTCTGCTGTTTTTGGTTCCAGAAATCCTAGTAAGGAAATATTCTCGGAATCGGACGAAATCAATGCCCAGCATCCTATTTTTCTACGAAGCTTCCAGAACACCCGAGAGCCGCCAGAGGAGGGCCCTGTGGGCCCCAGACGATAGTCCGGCGCGGCCAGAGGGGGGCCGCGCCCCCCTAGCGTGTCACCGCCTCGTTGACCTTCTGACGCCGCCTCTTCGCCTATATAAAGGTCCCTGACCTAAAACCTCGATACGAAAAAGCTGCTGTCTCCCATGAGGAGGGAGTAGTTCTCCATCGAGGCTCGGGGCTGTACCGGTAGCTATGTGGTTCATCTCTCTCCTATGTACTTCAATACAATAATCTCATGAGCTGCCTTACATGATTGAGATTCATATGATGATGCTTGTAATCTAGATGTCATTATGCTAGTCAAGTGGGTTTTACTTATGTGATCTCCGGAGACTCCTTGTCCCACGTGTGTAAAGGTGACGAGTGTGTGCACCGTGTGGGTCTCTTAGGCTATATTTCACAGAATACTTATTCACCGTTATGAACGGCATAGTGAAGTGCTTATTTATATCCCTTTATGATTGCAATGTGTTTTGTATCACAATTTATCCATGTGCTACTCTAGTGATGTTATTAAAGTAGTTTATTCCTCCCGCACGGTGTAATGGTGACAGGTGTGTGCATCCGTGTTAGTACTTGGCGTAGGCTATGATTATGATCTCTTGTAGATTATGAAGTTAACTATTGCTATGATGGTATTGATGTGATCTATTCCTCCTACATAGTGTGAAGGTGACAGTGTGCATGCTATGTTAGTACTTGGTTTAGTCGTGTTGATCTTTCATGCACTCTAAGGTTATTTAAATATGAACATTGAATTGTGGAGCTTGTTAACTCCGGCATTGAGGGTTCGTGTAATCCTACGCAATGGTGTTCATCATCCAACAAAAGAGTGTAGAGTCTAGCATCTATCTATTTATTCTCTTATGTGATCAAAGTTGAGAGTGTCCACTAGTGAAAGTCTAATCCCTAGGCCTTGTTCCTAAATACTGCTATCGATGTTTGTTTACTGTTTTACTGCGTTACTACTGCTGCGTTACTACTGCTCATATTCATTCATACCACCTGTATTTCACTATCTCTTCGCCGAACTAGTACACCTATTAGGTGTGTTGGGGACACAAGAGACTTCTTGCTTTGTGGTTGCAGGGTTGCATGAGAGGGATATCTTTGACCTCTTCCTCCCTGAGTTCGATAAACCTTGGGTGATCCACTTAAGAGAAACTTGCTGCTGTTCTACAAACCTCTGCTCTTGGAGGCCCAACACTGTCTACAAGAATAGAAGCACCCGTAGACATCAAGCAACATCGCTGCCATCAAGGAGACCGAAGAGGCGAGCGCCCCGGATCGGCGGAAGGACTTGGGCTCGCCACCCTGTGTAGTTGGCGCGCGTCAGTTTGTCAGACGGCGGCTGTCCCAGATTGATGGACTGGAACGAGGAGGGCGACGCCATGGAGACGACGACCAGAGACGATCGGGTCGGCGGCGAGGTAGAGGATGGATCGTAGGGTTTCGGCGATCAGTTTCGTCGGCGAAGAGGCCGGCCTGATACCATGTAAAAGATCAGGTAGGTTTGATTCTACTCGGATAACCGAGATTGTATTTCTGTCTTGGTTTATATAGGAGTACATCGAGAGGGATAGGGAGAAGTCCCGAATACATACGAGTCTACAACAACCGACTCAAACACTATTTCTAACACACGTAACCTATGCCTGAACACCTACGCCAAGTAGAGCTAGACAGACCGGCACCCAACTTTCCAGGGCCGGATCCAGCAAAGACCAAACACAAAACCTGACGCTTCTTGTGTTTAGCAGTTACTGGTGCTACATTTTAATAAGTCTTAGACTGCTAATTAACAATAATCTAGTAGCTTAAAAAATTGATCATGGCACAACTTTTGTGCAAGCATCCTCCCATTTAGGGTGGCATATATACAAGGCCGTACTCCATAAACTAAGGCCTGGTCTTGCATCATTGCATGCATGGGTACAGGTCAATCGGCGACAGTGATCCAGAGACATTGCACTTAGAAGTAGTTGTTTAATGTGTGTATGTTGTCGATAAACCACTCATGACAGACATCAGTGCAGCAAACACTGGGAAGGGTTGCAGAGCAGGACGTATATATACCTTCTCTCATGAGGTTAAATGCTTCAGTTCAGACAACAACTAAGTTAGAAAAGCCTAACATCCGCTTCTCCCCAGTCTCCTCCGAGCTGAAGAGTGAAGACAGAAGTGCTCACTTCGTTAGTGACAACGATCTCTGACATGATGAGGAGGAGTTGCAGCTACTTGTTGTCACTGGCTGCAGCTGTGATCTTGCTTCTGCTACTGACGGCCACAGAGGCCGAAGGCATCCGACTTGATGCAGAGACCCGGGCATCAGTCAGCAGCAGCAGTCCGATAGTCAATGTAAGTAGTGATTCTGACGATCATCTGATTCATTGTCTGAATATTTAATTTGCACAAAGTATATTATGGAATGATCCTTTTAGCATATGCTAACTTGCTGATATTCATGATTGCAGAAACCAAACGATGAGGTGGTCAACGGTTCTACTACGAGCTCCCCAACGGATGCGACGAGAAGCAACGTTGCTGCCGGAAAAATTAGGGCAGTGGCACACAGCTTACCGGAGCTTCAGGAAGACTACTTCGTTCCAAATGTTCACGGCCCTAGGCACCACTGACTGGAAACGAAATTTGCTTCATTCTCATTTCCTCTCTCGGCTTTTGATCTCTCTGTCCAAAGCATACTAGAGCTAGTTAGACAGGCTGACAGGCATTCATAGGAATTTGATGTACTAGTTAGCTAGGTAGTCACTGCGGCCGCAGGCTGCTATAGATAGTTGGTAAATTCCATGTAAGCTCAGACAGTGGGCATATGGTGGTAGCGTTGATGTACTAACTTTCTTGGCAATATGAATTTGAAGCGACAATTGGTGCCTGATGTTATCTGTCATGCATGGCCTGTGCACTCGACGACCTGATTTTTGAGAGATATTACACTCTTGCTGGTAGCTAACATGCAAGCCAGACCACAGATTTGTTGACACATACCGCGAAAAACTGTCCTTGTTAACTGACAAGAACAAATAATATGGTAACTGCAAGAGGCTCCTGGCAACCAGCGAGAGGTTTTAGACATAGACATGAACCCTGTAGTGTTAACTACGTACTGATAGCTAGCTGCAAACATTTCAAAGCGTACCTACGTAATGTGCCAATTAACATCACCAGTACACTGCCAGTAGTTGAACTGTTGGCGATGGACAACTGTTGGAAGCGGTGCCGGATATGCTGCAGTGTTGTTCGCAAAGTACCACTGTACCTTTTATGTCTGGGCAGGACGATGCACTAATAAAGTACTATTCTAAGTATATGCACAACTATTTCCCACATGCTTAATGGTAACTAAATGATTGATTGGGATAGCCACCTTTTGGAACAAGTGGTGTGGCTAAACAATGTGGTGTATGAGCGTATGAAGTTCTCAAGATAGGCAAAGGGCAGAGAAAGAAAAGAAAAGTGTGCCTTCAGAAGCAAATAACTCATGATCACTGGCAGGGAAAAGACGTATAGCTTAAGCATGTACATACTAGGGACATTCCCATGCTTCTTTTTCTTCTTCTATTTCATTTCAGAAGCATCTTTTTCGATAAAGGATGTTTTATTACTTTGTGAGAAGCAATTTACATCCAGCCTCTGCATAACCAGGATGCACACAGCTGTTCAAGTGTCCAAAACGAACAATAAAAGTAAAAAGGCGAAATACATATCGAGACGATAAATTATATAACACCTAAGGAGAGGGTGGAGCTTCAATCCGTAGACTATGCTGCCACCCATGTCGGGAAAAAGTATCCCTCGCCGTAGCCTCCAACCGTGTACAGACCTCCGTAAATAGGTCTCGGTTCTCCATCCGCTGAAGAGGTAACCATGAACGGAGAATACCTGTACATCTGTAGATGACCTGCAACAAAGAACAGTTTTTATCATTAAAAATCTTGTCATTTCTACTTAGCCACAGCGCCCAGCTGCTAGCGCCCCCACCCTAAGAAGCAATTTAAACCTTGAATCAACACCGTGAAGCCAATTGCCAAAGACATTTGCCACACTAGTCGGGGGATACAGAGTAGACGCTACTTGGATGACTGGCCATATAGATTTCGCGAAACTGCATTGGAAGAATAGGTGTTTGATGGTTTCATCATGATGATAGAAAACACACCGTGAACTTCCGTGCCAATTCCGCTTAACAAGATTATCTTTAGTAAGAATAACTCCTCGACGAAGGTACCATCCAAAAATCTTAATTTTTAATGGTATCTTCATCTTCCAAATTTTCTTATTATTATCAATCGGTAAATCAGAATGAAGGATTGCATTGTATAAATATTTAACTGAGAAAGAGCCATCTACATGAAGATTCCATCTAAATTCATCCGGTTCAGGGGATAATTGAATATCACCCAATCGTTGAACTAGAGTATTCCATGTTGTTAGCCTTTGTCCAAGTAAAACCCGTCTGAACGTCACATTCGGAGGTGAGGTAGCCATAACGGTAGCAATGGTATCACCTTTGCGACGAACAATACTATACAAAGCAGGATATTGTTCACTTAGGGAAGCATTGTCCAACCAAACATCTTCCCAGAAACATATCTGTGCTCCATTCTTAATAGAAAAAGTACCATGACGAAAGAAAATATTTTTCGTTGCCATGAGACCAGCCCAGAAGTGAGAGTCCCCGGGTTTCCAAACCACTTGGGAGAGCGTCTTCGAGCCAATATACTTTCTCCGAACGCTACATCCAAATTAAACTCCGAGAATGGACTTTTAGAGCAGGTGCTTGGTGCGCACCCGTATCTGGACCGTCGATACTGCATCAAGATTCGTGCTAGCTCTTTTTTTGCCCTCTCAAACAACTTCTCATTTTTGTATCTCTCACACCAAACAATCTTTGAATTTGAAATTTTGCAGATCAATTAAACATAACAAATAGAATGTGGGAAAAATATTTTGGATTTTTTATGTCAATATGAATATATATATTTCAAGAATTTATTTTGAATTTTAAAATAATTTGAAATTTGAAATTAAAACAAAAAATTCGAAACTATTTTCCCCCATTCTATTTGTTATTTTTGAGCTACTTGCAAAAAAACAAATCAAAATATTACATAATTTAAGAGATATAAAAAGAAAAATGTCAAAAACTTGAAGGTGCGCAAAGCGCACCTGCTTCATTGAAGATTTCACTTAAACCCCAGCTTAATCGGCAGGCTGCTCTCTTCTACCTGCAGACACTTCCTGAAGACGCACGTAACCTGTGCCTGAGAGCACCTATGCGACTACGCCAAGTAGAGCTAGACAGACCAGCACCCAACTTTCCAGGGCTGGGCAATGCGTGCGGCACCTGCAAGACCAACAAGACAAACACAAAAACCAGATGCTTCCTGAACTGCGCAGTTACGAGTGCCGCATTGTATTAAGGACTAATTTAACATTAATCCAGAGTCTTAAACAATTGATCATGGGCAAGGCCCTACTTTTGTGCAAACATGCATCCTCCCATTTAGGCCGGGTGGCGTGTATCCATGGCCAGACTATATAAACTAAGGCCTGATCTCGCATCATTGCATCATAGGTACGTGCTAATTTGCGACAGCGACCCGGAGACATTTGCACGAACAAGTAGTTGTTTAATGTGTATATGCTGTAGATAAACCACTCCTGGACAGACACCAATTCAGCAAACATTGGAAAGGGTTGCAAAGCAGGACGTATATATACCATCTCCCATTAGGTTAAGTGCTTCAGTTCAAACGAATTAACCAGCCTAGCTAGCCTCTCCTCCCTACACCGTCTTCCGAGCTACCCTGTTCTCCTCTCGACACTCTCTTCTGAGCAGCAGACGTACTGAAGAAGTACTCTCAGTTGGTAGCATCGCTCTCTAACAGGATGACGAGTTCCAGCTACTTGTCACTGGCTGCAGCTGTGATCTTTCTTTTGGTGCTGACAACGGCCAAGGAGGCTGAAGGCATCCGACTAGATGCCGAGACTCAGGCATCCGTTAGCAGCAGCAGCAGCAGCACCGGCAACCCAATGGTCAACGTAAGTAGTGATTCTGATGTTCTTCTGAGTCCCTAACAGAACATCTTACTGCAGATGCTAACGTCCTTTTATTCATGAAATGCAGAAACCAAGCCATGATGTGGTCAAGGGTTCTACTGCTAACTCGGAAAGCGATGCGACAAAAGATGTTGTTGCTGCGAGCGAAGTTAGGGCAGTGGCACACAAATTGCCGGTGTTCCATGAAGATTACTACGTTCCAAATGTTCACGGTCCTAGGCATCACTGACCCAAAAAATAATTTTTTTTTCCTCTCTCGATCACTGATCTTTCTTTCTAGAATAGACTAGAGCTAGTTAGTCAGGCTGCCATGCATTTGCATAGTTAGTTGCTCAGATTTCATGTAAGCTCCAGCACACAGTGGGCGCATGGTGATAGCAAATCTGAACCTTAACTCCACCTCTGCATCTCTGCAAGCTGGAGAAGGGACAGTTTTGTTGTACACTAACTTGTTCACAAATGACAATACTTCAAGCTTCAAGGCTTCAGATTGTATGATAACCACTCCAAGCTTGTGTGGTTCCGAATTCGCAACGCCACATCTCAAGTTCAGTCTGGCCATCAGCACACTACCGTGAGACCGGAAGGCCTTTTCTTCCAATGTCCAAATGAAACATCTGAAGTTACCTGGCAAGAACCACGAGCATGACAGCTAATTTGCTGATGCAGAAGAGAGAAAGCCGATTCTGAATCCTATTAGGGAAGAACAAGTAATCCACGTAGTTTACTGTCCCTGACATGTCGATCGAAACTGAGTTTTCCGACAGAGGCTAATTAGTGATAAATACATGTATTTGTCAGCTGGTTAACTACTGGAATCATGGAGTGTGTTACGTCAGAGAATAGCACTACATACCGGTGGTTGGTTTCATGATTTGTGGACATTATTACGAGTTCGTAGCAATACACCCCTGCACTCTGAGGCTTTGCCGGATATGCTGCACTCTTGTTCCTAAGTAATGTCCCGGCCGGACGCTGCACTGAATATTCTACATCCACCATTTGTTTCTCGCACGTGTTTCATCGTAGCTAGATGATTGATTGAGCAATAGCCACCTTTTGAAAGGCACGCACGGATAAGTGGTGTAAACTGTAAAGAATGTGATTTATGTTCCCAGGACAGGCAATGAAGAACTTGTACAAGAGGCGAAAGGAAGAGAAAAATGATGTGGTAGTATGGTGCCATAAATACATGATCATCAGAAAAAAGAAATTGCAGAGAGCTAGCGGAATTCCAATACTTCTTTTCTCTTTAGGAAATGTGGCCAAGCTCTGGCCTCGGTATCAATTGGGGTTACGCAGCGTCTTATCAATATTTGGTGGTGGAAGTCGGTGGCATTCGTCAATGACATGCCCGAGATCAGCGCAAAGGTGCCTCGAGTCCAGACAGAAAAGTAAGTTATCCTTTAAAATGATTTTCATTCGGAATTCCAAATTCTTTGAGTTGTTATAGAGGTAGATTTTCTGTCCCTAGGTCGGAGGTTTTCCTGCCGTGCGTCTGACCAAGTTTTTGTTTTTGTTTTTGGTTGCTTAAGAGACTATTTCCATCAATCAGTTATTCAAAAATGGGGAAGAAAACTAGGTACTTCTTTCAGTAGTATTTTTTTTCTAAAAGACGGGGATGACTTAGCAGATGCAGGGGATGGAGTATATTACATATTCTTAAAAATTGAGAGCTCAATGTCAATCGATTTATGCAAATACCCGCAAAGAAAATCAGTTTGCTGCAAATAATTTGTGATATGTTGTTCTGTATGAGTTAACATTGAACTCAGTCCTATTACTTGTCTGCTAGCTTCTTTCGCAAATAAAATGTTGAAATACAAAACATCTACCAACTTGAAATGACTATGGTCTATGTATCCCATCCAGAACTAGCAGGTATCCTACGTGCATTATTGAACAGATGGATGGTCCATTTCTATAAATAATTATACTTGTAAACACCTCTCTGATTCCAATCACCCACGCAACATAGCATCATAATTCCTAACATAAAATCAGTAGAAGCGTGTCCCCCAAACCCATGTACCTCGGTAAAATATTATCATCTCAAAACTCATGAAGAGAAACAGGAAGCTGGAAAAAGAAATTAATTACCTTGTTCTCCTGGCTCTGCTTGGTTCTTGTGGGCTTGCAGACCTCGACATTGCCTCCAATCCCTGGACGGAATTGCTCTCTATAGACCACGCCGTCCACCGGAATGCCCCGTGCAGGTACATGCCGGCGCCGGCGCCTCCATCAGCGCGTGGTCCTGGTCGATTGTGCTTGAGCAGAGGAGAGCAGAGGGCACGGATCCGAGGAGCCGGGCATCTTTGTCACACCCTTGCCCCCTTGCCGGTGTGATTGCCGGCGTGAGGCCTTGATCGACTGCCTTGGAGAAGAAGAAGAAAACAGAGAGAGAGAGATAGCGAGGACAGAGTTGGTTTCTTTTCCAAGTTCATCGATATCGTTACAGGATTGACTTCTTCCTCTTATAACCGGAGGCCACACACACACAACGCCTGCTCACCAACCCAACACTTGGGTCCCACACATCTGTCAAGCTGGCACCAGTTGTAGGCGAGCATGTACACTGGTGCCTCCCGATTCTACGGCGCGACGGTGGTGTCAGATGTGACAATGCCTCCCGGAGAAGACCTTGCTTTCCCCCAAGCAAGTACAGCAGGAAAACGCACCTTCAAAACTTCCCAATCTTCCCATGTGGCTGCATCGACAGGTAAACCAAGCCATTTGATCAGCACCTGGGAAACAGTTGTGTTACCTTTCTTGACAAGCCTGCGTTCTAGAATAGCAACAGGTTCTGTGTCAATGGAGTCAAGAGATGGCAGCTTGGGCAATGTGGCGAACACAGGTGTAAAATCCGGATGAAATTCCTTGAGTTGAGAGACATGGAACACGTTGTGGATGTGGCTATCAGTTGGTAGCTCCAGTCTGTAGGCAACCTTGCCTACTCTGTCCAGAATCTTGTAAGGACCAAAGTACTTGTAAGCCAGCTTAGGGTATGGTCTGTTGACCACTGACGACTGTGCATATGGCTGTAACTTGAGCAGAACGTTGTCGCCCACTTGATACTCCTTCTCACTGCGATGCTTGTCAGCATTTTGTTTCATACGGTTCTGAGTTGTAGCCAAGTTTTGCTTCAGAATCGTCAGTTGAGCTGCCCGACTGGCTAGAACATCCTTCACTGGAGAAGCTTCTTCTTGCATCATGTCCGGCATTGCGCCAAAGTCCGGTTCGTGTCCATAGAGGGCTTGAAAAGGAGAGCAGCCAAGGGAAGAGTGAACCGTGGAGTTATACCAGAACTCTGCGAGTGGTAGCAAACTACGCCACTGTCGGGGGTTGTCTTGAACAGTGCATCTCAAGAACATTCCCATGCACTGATTTACTCGCTCCGTTTGGCCATCTGTCTGTGGGTGATAGGCCGTGGTAAAGTGCAGCTTTGTCCCCAATTTAGTGAAGAGAAGCTTCCAAAACACACTAGTGAAAATCTTGTCGCGATCGGATACAATGGATCTTGGCATCCCATGTAGTTTCACAATAGAATCCACAAAGCTTCTGGCCACCATCTGAGCAGTAAACGGATGCTTGAGAGGCACAAAGTGTGCATATTTGGTGAATCGGTCAACGACAACCATGATGCAATTGCTTCCATCAGAAGTGGGTAAACCTTCGACAAAGTCCATTGAGATGTCTCTCCAGGCGCCTGTTGGTATGGGCAGAGGGGTAAGTAAACCAGCAGGTGCAGAGTTAAGATGCTTGGCGTGCTGACAAGTGGCACACTGACGCACGAAGTCAGTCACTTGTGCTTTGAGGCCATGCCATGCGAATAGTTTCTTCAGTCTTTGGTATGTTGCCTGGACTCCCGAATGGCCGCCTACAGCGCTACAATGGAATGCATTGATCACTTTTGTTTGAAGTGCTGAATTTGCTCCCAGCCAGATACGACCCTGAAAACGAATTATTCCTTCTTTCAAAGAATACCCATGCTCATCGGGACTGTGGAGAACCAACTGTGTTAGTCGCTGTTGAGCATCCGGATCAGTGACATAGGAATTGATGACTTCCTGTAGCCAGGCAGGCTGCACTATGGAACAAGCATCAATGGCATAGAGATGACCAACTCTGGAAAGTGCATCAGCCGCCAAATTCTCTGATCCTTTGTGATAATTTTTTTTGAATTGGAGCCCCATTAAGCGAGACATTGCTTTCCTCTGCAAAGGAGATTGCAGGTTTTGTTCATCCAAGTGACATAAGCTATGATGGTCAGTCTTTATCACGAATGGTGCTCGCTGGAGGTATGGACGCCAACGATCCACAGCCATAAGCAGTGCAAGGAATTCTTTCTCATAGATGGAAAGTGCTAAATGCGCCTTGCCCAATGCCTTGCTTAAGAAAGCGATGGGGTGTTGATCTTGCATGAGGACAGCGCCGATACCCAAGTCACAGGCATCTGTTTCAACAATGAATTGTTTCTGGAAGTTGGGAAGACTAAGCACTGGTGTAGACATCATTGCATTTTTAAGGGCTTGGAATGCCACAGTAGACTGATCAGTCCATTCAAAGCTCTTCTTCTTAAGGAGGTTGGAGAGTGGTTTTGCTATAATACCATAATTCTTGACGAATTTTCGATAGTATCCTGTCAATCCTAAGAACCCTCGCAGCTCAGTCACTGTTTGTGGTTGTGGCCAGTCTGCCATCGCCTGGGTCTTGGCTGGGTCAGTGGCAACTCCATCTGCCGAAATGATATGTCCAAGGTACTCTAGTTGCGGGCTTGCAAACGTGCATTTGGACCTCTTCACATACAGTTGGTGTTGCTGTAGAAGAGTGAGTACCTCTGTAAGATGTGTTATATGATCATCCAATGACTGGCTATACACTAGTATGTCATCCATAAAGACTAATACTGATTTGCGCAGACAGGAGTTCAAGATCTCATTCATCACACATTGAAAGGTGGCTGGGGCATTGCATAGCCCAAATGGCATCACTTTGAACTGGTAATGCCCCTGATGTGTTTTAAAAGCAGTTTTAGCTTCATCTTCAGCTCTCATACGAATCTGATGGTAACCTGCTCGCAGGTCCAATTTGGAGAACAACCTTGCGCCAGCCAGCTCATCAAGGAGTTCGTCAATGACAGGCATAGGGCAGACATTTTTTACTGTCAACTCATTCAGGCGCCTATAATCTACACAGAAACGCCATGTTCCGTCCTTCTTTTGCACCAAGAGTACCGGGGATGCAAAAGGAGACATGCTAGGCTGGATCAGTCTTGCAGCAATCATAGCTCTCACTTGTTTCTCGATCTCATCCTTGTGCTCCGGTGAGTAGCGGTAAGGTCTAACATTGAACGGCACTGTCTGGTGTGAGTGTAATAGCATGATCATATGGTCGAGTTGGAGGAAGCGACGTTGGTTCTTCAAAAACAGGGGCAAATTCCTCCAATATGGTTCGTATCTGGTCTGGAACATCAGCAGAACTATGTGTGCTATCAGTATGGACGACTGCCATCGCCCAAACATCATTTCCTTTTGTCCATTTAGCGAGCTGCTCTACTGGCATTTCATGAATTGATAGTGTCAGGTGGTATAATACCCTGCAGCCAAACTCGCTTGCCATTATTGGTGATCTTCATTCTCTTAGTCACCCAATCACCTTTAATAGGTCCGTGCTGCTTGAGCCAGTCAACACCCAGAATTGCATCATATGCACCTATGTTTAGCACTCGCATAGGAGTATGGAATGTTTCCCCTTGGGTCCACCATGTGAAGTCAGGAACAATACTGTCACAAATAATCGATTGTTCATTAGGTAACTTGACTGAGATTGGTGTGGACTTTTGCACACTGCATTGCAACCTGTCAACCATGTTTGTGTTTAGGAAACTACCACTGCTGCCTGAATCAATCAATATAATGAGGACTTGATTGCCTACAAGGGCACGCAGACGAATGGTCTCTGAAGCTTCATTGCCAGCCATGGCGTTGAGAGAGAGACTGAATAACTTGGCGTCATTGAGGTCCTGTAATTCTATCATGTTCAGAACTTCCTCCGACAACAGCTTTGTTTCATCTTCAATCTCTAAAGCATGTAACTCATTTGCTGGTTTCTTGCATTGGTGAGTTGGGTCATATTTTTCTCCACACTTGAAACACTCGCCATTTGCCCGACGATAGTCTCGGAGCTGTCTGTCTTTCCAGAGGTCACCATTTCCCAATTTCAGCGCGGGCCTGATCGGCTCCTGTCGGTGAGGAGCTGCTGCAGCACGAGCTTGAGCAAAGTTTCTTGGCACCCATGGTTTAGTTTCTGCAAGTACTTCCTCTTGTACCAAAGAAAGCAGAATAGCCTGTTCGACTGTCTCAGGCACTTGAGCTTCCACAACACCACGAATCTCACTTTTCAGGCCACGGATAAACTGAGCGACAAAAAATTGCTCATCATAATTTGGGTTCTGAATTGAAATTTGGTAAGATAGAGAATCAAACTGCACTTGATACTCCTCCACCGGGCCTTGTTGTTTCAGTGCTAATAGCTGTTTCAGAAACTTGCGATGATCGTCAGCCCCAAATTTTTCTTCAACCGCTGTCATCAGTTCAGGCCATGTGTTGATCTTGTGTCGAAGACGATATGCCTTCAGCCACAGGGCTGCATTTCCATCCATGTGCAAGGTACAGGATACAAGCCAAAGAGAAGGGTGCACAGTGAATAACTTGAAAGTAATCGAGGCACTTATCCTTCCAGACACGCGGTTGATCGCCACTGAATCGAGGAAATTGCATTTTGAGGTGGTGCTTGGTCACTGGATCAGTGCCGTGATGTGGTCTACCGCCGCCTACTCTGCCCAGAAATCCTGCCCCGCCGGGTCCAACACCACCTGCGCCGCCGTGTCCACCACCACCGGCGCCTCCCTGTCCACCGCCACCTTGAAACCCGGTACCTCCATGTGTAGCCGTGTTGTCGCCATCGGCCTGCGGTGAGTCCAGGTCCTCACTCCGACCGCTCGCCCGTAGTCCCGCCGAGGACGCGCCAGGTGCGTCCCCTATCCAAGTGACGCGCGTCGTCTTCAGCGTACCTTTGCCCAGCGCGATGCAATTCGCCGGATCTGGATCATCCTCCTCTGGTGATGGTGATCTCGTGGTGAAACGCTCGAGCGTGAGCACCGTGTTGTCGAGGCGCTGGTCGAGCCTCGCGAGGTGCCTCACCGTGTCGGCGTTTGTCTTCGCCGCCTCCTTCACCGCTTCTGCCATGATGTGGACTTGCGCCACCATGGACTGCTGCGTGGTGTCGATGACGGCTAGACGCCCGTGCGGCAGATCGACCGCCGAGCGAATCTCGGTGAGAGCGGCCGTGGTGACGCCCGTCGCTTCGCCCATCGCGGTGAGGACGAACTGTGTCTGAGGCGATGGCTTTGATGGCGCCGTGGCGAACTCCTCCCAGATCCGAAGATTTGGGAATTGGGAGACTCCACACCCTTAGCCCCCGCGGATCGGTAGATGAATCTGATACCACTTGTCACACCCTTGCCCCCTTGCCGGTGTGATTGCCGGCGTGAGGCCTTGATCGACTGCCTTGGAGAAGAAGAAGAAAACAGAGAGAGAGAGAGATAGCGAGGACAGAGTTGGTTTCTTTTCCAAGTTCATCGATATCGTTGCAGGATTGACTTCTTCCTCTTATAACCGGAGGCCACACACACACACAACGCCTGCTCACCAACCCAACACTTGGGTCCCACACATCTGTCAAGCTGGCACCAGTTGTAGGCGAGCATGTACACTGGTGCCTCCCGATTCTACGGCGCGACGGTGGTGTCAGATGTGACAATCTTATCCGTCGCTGCGGAGTTGGAGTACGAGTAGAGGTGGAGGGGTGTCCGGGCATTCCGCGGTGGCCGTGCCCGAGCTAAACCGCCGGCGCTCCGGCTGCTCCTCGCGACCGAGCCGTGCGAACTGGGAGTGGGCTCGACGTGGATCTCGTGAGAAGGCCCACATAATCTTGCTGCTAACTGGTGGGTGCCCACTTACAGGCTTTGAGCGGGCATGGGGTAAGCGGCGCCGTGAACAGCCCCCCACTATGCAGCATTTTTTAGAATTGAGAGAGTACTAATTATACGTAGGGGCGTGCTGATAATCCTTCGGAGGCCAGCAGCTCTCCAGCCTCCGGCTTCCGTGACACATGTATACTTTTAGCTAAAATTTTGATTTTGCTTCGTCGCAGCAAAAAACTCCCCGCTTTTGCTTCATTGAAGCAAAAAACGATTCACCTATAAATGGAAATGGAAAGACCTGTTCTCCAACGCTTCGTCGTAACAAAAAAGCCCCACTTTTGCTTCATTGAAACAAAAAAAGGTTCGCCTGAAAAAAGAAAAAAAAGATCAATTGGACACGGATCTCGCCGGAGCTCGCCAGAGACCTCACCGGAGCTTGCCGGATACCTCGTCGAGCGCATCGTCGAAGACCTCGTCGGAGACATTGTAGCACAAAAAAATACTAATGTAGCTGAACCGCAGAATATTTGTAGCACAATATTTATACTATCGTAGCATCGAGAACTACCCCACGTCGGAGACCTCGCCAGAGGCATTGTAGCACAAAAAATATACTAAAGTAGCTAAACTGCGGATCATTTGTAGCAAAATATTTATACTATCGTAGCATCGAGAACTACCCCTCCTCGTTGACCTCGCCGTAGGCATTGTAGCACAAAAAGTATACTAAAGTAGCTGAACTGCAGAACATTTGTAGCTAAATATTTATACTATCATAGTATCGAGAACTACCCCTAGCTGGCCCACCACCGGTAGCATTCCAACTCCTGCCGGCCGCACAATCATTTGCATTTTGCAACACCGCCATCGACTTTTGGTAGCACCATCGATAACCGTTTGCAGCTCCACCGCTAACCTTTTGCAGTGGTGCCTTTCGTAGCATCCGCCATAGCCGATGGAAGCTCCATCCAACTTCGCTGGAAGCACCGTCCAACATCGTTGGAAGCACCTGTGTCGCCTGTGGGAAGCACCGTCGATATTGTGTCGCAGCACCCTCCGCCTCCCATGGTAGCACTGCTCGCCGCTGCTCGAAGCGCCCATCTTAGCAGGTGGCAGCACCAGCGACGTGGCTTCCCACACCGCCGGTGGGGGGCATGCAGCAGGGGCGCCGGCGAGCACCGCCATCGCCGCTCGAAGCGCCCGTCTTAGCCGGTGGCAGCACCAAGTGTGTATGCTTGTGGGAGTCGTCGATGACGCCCGGCTTGTAGCAGCTCGGGATGGAGGCGTGCAACCACTGTGTGGGATGGAGATGGCGGCCATCGCGGCGGATGAGCCGAAGCCGCGCGGGATGGTCACCTGCGGTTGCCGCGTGGGATTGAGGCGGCGGGAGTTGCACGTGATGGTGACCCGCAGCCGTCGCGTGCGAAGAAGGCGGCGGTGCGCGGGATTGAGGCAGCGAGCATCGCGCGCGGGACATGGGGCCGTCGCGTGGGAAGACGACTGTGGCGGCGCGCTCAATCAAAGCCATCCGTCGCGAGGAAAGGCGGCTGCGGCGCTGTGGTGACCCTGCATACCACTGCATGTTGTAGTATGCCAGTCGTTGATATAACATTCGCGAAGTACCATTCCGCAAATATTACATCCCTCAGAGTAGTACAACAGAACATAGCAGGGTCCATAACTCATTCACATATTATTACAATCATCATACACAAGTCGTCTCGGAGCTCCTCTTGGGTCCTAAGAGGATATCTCCTGGGTTCGAGGTGAACCCATCTTAACTTACAATACCATTGTCTCATTAAACAAAACATTTATTTAATCGAGCAGCTAAATAGTAAGAGTTCGCGCTGCTCGGCTACTACTACTCCTCCTGATATCCTTAGGCTTGTTCTCCTCCGGAAGCCTCTCCGGATCCATAGACTATGATGTAGTCTACGCCTTCCACTCCTCCTGAGAGGTCTGGTTCCTCGTAGCCGATGATCTC
The DNA here is from genome assembly GCF_022539505.1 of Lolium rigidum. Lineage (NCBI taxonomy): Eukaryota > Viridiplantae > Streptophyta > Magnoliopsida > Poales > Poaceae > Lolium > Lolium rigidum. The sequence goes on from NC_061509.1 coordinate 266,920,377, forward strand.
GGCTCCATCATGGTTGTCGTTGTCCTCCTCCAGATGGTTCAGACAATCTAAGCATGGGGTTTAAGAGTGGTATGAGTACGAGCGTACTCAACAAGTTCATTATAGATAAGAGGTGTTTAATGCACTAGCTACGGTATTAGACCAGAAAGTCTAATACCAATGCAAGTTTTGATAAACATTTCTTCAATAGATTGCTTTTATTTCAAAGAGCTATGTCCGTCAGCCTTCACCGGTTTACTAGAACTTCATGGAGCTCCTTTCCGGCCGCGTTCGCAGTTCCTCAATCCCGGAACAGGGAGTGACAGGTCACAGTTCTTTACACTCTGCAGAGGTGTGTTGCTTTACCCATAAGAGATCTTAACCTTGGTGCCAACCGGGCAGCTTTCCCGTCCACACTTCCTTAGGTGTGAGGCCCGGTATAAGGTCTAGCCAATCATGTTCCTCCGCTACCTCGAACACCCACCCTTTGTTGCATACCCCGACCCTGGGTCCTCGTCGGTCCTCTTATACCACTTAAGGATGGACCCCGACCACGACAACAGTTTGGGACTCGTTAACCAAACTCCTTCGCCGGTAGCGGCAACCCATCATAGACCGCAATACCGTGGGGACTTAAGGCTTCCCCAGCCCACCGCTTGCACTTCGAGCGACAAGTGTCTACGGACTATGCCGTGGGGACTTAAGGCTTCCCCAGCCTACAGCCTTGCCCCGACGGATACAAGTGTCTACGGTAAAGCGCATCCGTTGATGAACGAGAGGTGGAAACACTTTTGACTACTCCGTCCCACTCCGGATCTTATGGTTAACACGGATATTACGGCACAAGAATCACTCGGCGACATTTGTTGTTTAATCCTAGATGGATATAAGCCCGTGCAATGGAACCTCCACCATATCAACACAATCCATGGTTCCATTGCCCACCACATAGTCATATTCATAGTTATGAAAGTAGTGGTTTTGATTTTTGTGCAATAGTGATAACCATAATACTTTGCAAGTAATTTGATAAAAATACTCAAATGACATGAGCAAGTGATGAACTTGCTCGAACACTGCAAAGTTCTCGCAGCTTGGAAGGTATGGACTGACCCTTGTCCTCTTGTTCTGAAAAAATAGCATCATTGTCCGATAAGGGCAATGGTTAAAGAAGCAATTATGCATGATTCCATTTTTAGGGTTTGTTCCCCCCTTTCGATGTCGTTAATATTTCATGTAAGAGGTTAATACTAAGAATAATTTGGGGATACTTGATTTAGGGTAAAATGCAACCTTGAAATGTTGTCAAGGTGTTTTTGAAGTCCAAATGCATTAATGGACTTGTTTTCATTATTGAAAATAATATGTGTGATTTAAATTATTATTTAAATCATCGAATTAAAATTCATTCTTAATTGTCTTCAAAAATTCTCTTTGACATTTTATTTAATTAGAGAATTTTATGCTGATCTATTTTCATATTTTTAATTATTTTTTAGAACTATTCAACATTTCTTACAAAATTTCAAAGTTTCGTATTTCTTGGAATTAGGAAATGACCTAAATGCCCTTGGGCCCCACCTGTCGGGGTGGCCCAACGGGTTAGGTCGCACCCGAGCCACCCTTTGGGCTCTGGCCGGCCCATTTGTTCTCTCCCCTCTCCTCGCGCGAAACCCTAATTCCCCTCTTTCTCTCGCGACACCGTGGTCGCCTCGCCGTCGCCGGATTATTCCGACCGCCACCGGCCGTCCCCGCCGGCGAAATCGGACGCAGTCGAACGGCCGCACGACGGCGCATCGATTGGTCCGCGTCGATCTGCGTTTCGCCGCTTCCTCGACGCGCCCCCTTCGCCTCTGCTCGTCTACCGTGGAGTTCCGCGGCGATTCGTCGCCGCCGACGTCCCTGGCGTCACGGCGCTGCCGTGGGTTCGCCCCTGTGGCCGCGAACTGCCGTGGCACCACCATGGCCCGGCTTGGCCAGGCGCCGCCGTGCTCCGGCGCGTGCCGCCGTAGCCGCCATGACCGAGCTCTGCTCTTCCTTTCCCTGGTGAGTACCCGTAGCTTCCTTCTCTCCCTCTCTGCTCTGCTTCCTTTTCTCCTCATCTACGTTGTCTTGCTCAGCTACTGGCCTGCATCTCCATGTTGAGATGCTTGCCGTGACCATGCGCTGCTGCGGTGTTGTTCTTGCTCAATTGCTCACTGTGGCGATTCATGGATTAGTGCTTATGAGCATGCTGTGGTACCCTGTGTAGTTTAGTAGCTCCTGCTGTTGCTCGATGCTCTGCTGTGCTTAGCTTACTGCTGTGCTTGGCTTACTGCTGTGTTTAATCTTGTCCCTGGCTTGATTGTGGTGGTAATTCTTGTATATTAACAAGTGCCAGTGCCTCTGAGCTAGTTCCTTTAGTTCAGATTCATTATTATGCTCCATTGAGCTGTACTGTTGGCTTAGCAGTGTGATTTAGTGATGGATTTACATGTGCTTTTCTTGTATATTGTGATCCTTTGGTTCATCAAGCCTATGATGTGCTTCTGGATACAATTATAAAGCCTGATGCCCTTATCTGGGATGCAATTGTTCAGTTATTTAATTATCTGTTCATGTGTTAATTACTTGGAATGAGTTCTAGCATGCAGTAGCATGCTCTAGCAAGCTTCTGGTGATCATATGATCACCAGTTGCTTGTAAAAGCTGCTCTTTGTGGTCTATGGCTCACTGTTGCTCACTCTGTGTTGTGTGTGTATCACACAGGCTTAACCTGGTGTGTATTGTTGTTGGCTTAAGCAACTGCTGTTGCACCGCACCGATCCATTGGATCACCGCAAAGCCCCGGTGCTTTGATTTATTTGCTTTGTTCACTTATCCGTGTTGCCTGAATTTTTTCGAAGTGGATAAGTGATGTGAGCTGCTCTGCAGCTTGTGATCATCTAATTAATTGTGTTAGGGCTAGATGGATGCCAACCTTTCGCTTGTGTACCCTAGCCCTTTACTGAGTCCAATTGGATAATGAGGTATAGGTTCTTGTACTGGCTTAGGGTTGAGGTGGCCCTGGCAGCACCTGTGTTGCTGTCCTGGTTGCTCCCCTATCTGGGATTTGCTATGGCTTGTGTTGGCTGACTGGAATTGAATAATTGTTCACTGGCTTTATCCGAGTCTTGGACTTCCAGTGACCTTTTGGTGTTGACAAAATATATAGACAGGTAATTGTCTATAATCTGATGGCTTAGCTAGCTGTAGGTGCTTAGTGAGTGGTTTAGGCTAGCTATGGTTTCATTCTTGGCTGGATTCCTCTAGTTATGCATGGATTTGCATAACTGTTGTTCCCATAGGATGTTTACCTAGTGGTCTTACCCATCTATGCTTGCACCAAATGGCCTGGTAGCCAGATGATGATACACACAGGGTATTCTACCCTTCTGTGCTTCAGTGATGCATTGTATGCTTAATTATGAGCAAGATATAATCTTGCTCAGGCTTTTGTGTGGTATACCTCACTCCAGCTCCTAGATTGTTTGTTGGAGTAGAGGATTGCTTCTGGGTTGCTCTTGTGATTGATTTACTTGCCCTGCTCCTCCTGGTGATCTTGTTTTGATTCAATGGTGAGATTGAGCAAATGGAACAAAGACCTGGCTCGTTCCCCTTGTTCAAGCTGTTCTTGGTGTTCTTGGTAACTTACCCTTCAGCTCGTCGATGGATGAGCAAGATGACTAGGGTTTGAGCACCGAAAAGGTTATATATGTTGCTCGCTATACTCTCCCTGGTCGACAGCTTGGCTCTGGTCACTTTGGTGACTCACTGATGCTGTGTGAGTGTTGTGCCACATGCACAAGCAGTGCCTGGGTGTTGAGCATGCACACCTGATGTGTGTGCTGCTTGTGTGTCTGTGTGAACCAGATCCTGTGAACTTGGCTTTGGAGAGGATCAGCTCGGCAGACTTGATATTATCCTCTATTACCATTCTTTTTTAACTCTGCCAAGTGGCTTTGCCACTTGGCATAATTTGTTCTTCTTTGTGATTTTGTGCAGGGATCATCCATTGAGCAAAATGGACAAAGACTTCATCAAATACAAGATCAAATGAGGATGACCTTGTAGAATTTAGACTAGGACTATTAACTTGTAATTTTTCTTTATTTTCCTTTCTTCTATTCTGCCCATTTGAGTAATGTGTTGTATTATTCTTTTATTTCACTTATGAATATTGTAATGACATTGTAATGTGTGTGATGATCAATAAAGCTCAAAGTTTTCTCTATTGAGCTTTACTTTAATATAATTGTTCATCTTATTTATTATTGATCATTTACTTAATGAATTTCCTCAATTGAATTATTTAAGTAATTATTTAATGTTTGAATTTGAAATTCAAATTCAACCTTGGTTTGAATTCAACCATGTCATATCATTTGGAATTCAATCAAGCAAACTCTCCTCTCTCATCTCAAAACCCTAAACTAGTGAAGTGAGAAACAAGTTTGTCGCACTCTCAAAACCCTAACCCCGTAAGGTGTCGAGAGAGAAACTTGTCCCCCTTCGATGCGCTTTTGTTTAAAAGCGCGAAATTTCCCGCAGTTTACTATGCAATGCACATCCCTTTCTAAAATCTACCCCTCGATCGTCTCTAAACCTGGGACATTACAGCCTTTCCCCTTAAAGAAAACTTCGTCCCGAAGTTGTGGTTGTAATACCCGAACAGCTTCGGGTATGTTTTCCTTAGGTCTTCCTCTTTTTCCCAGGTGGCTTCCCTCTCGGGGTGGTGCTTCCATTGTATCTTGCAATACTTGATCGCCTTATTTCTAAGTTGTTTCCAGCTTTCCTCGAGAATCTTGGCTGGCTTCTCGATGTATGTCAAGTCTGGTTGTAACTCAAGCTCCTCATGTGATATTGGTTCATCTGGGGTCTTCAAACATTTCCGAATTTGTGACACATGGAATACATTATGAACTTGAGCTAACCTTCCCGGTAGATCCAACTCAAAGGCTAAACCTCGATTCTGACTCAGTATCTTGAAAGGTCCTATAAATCTAGGGCTGAGTTTCCCTTTAACTCCGAATCTCTGAAGTCCTTTCATCGGGCTTACCTTAAGATAAACCATGTCTCCAACTTGTGGCTCCCATGTCCTTCTCTTCTGATCGGCATAACTCTTTTGCCGACTCTGGCTATCTTGAGCTCTGTCTCCGATAATGTCAATGATTTGTTGTTTTTCCTTGACATAATCGGGGTTGAACTCTTTGCTTGCTCCGGCTTCATACCAACATATGGGTGATCTACACTTCCTTCCATATAGAGCTTCAAATGGTGCCATCTTGATGCCGCTTTGATAACTATTGTTGTATGAAAACTCGCTAAAGGTAGATGCTCCTCCCATGATCCTCCGAAGTCTAGGGCACATGCCCTAAGCATATCTTCTAAGATCTGATTGGTTCTCTCGGTTTGTCCACCGGTTTGTGGATGATAAGCGGTACTATAATCCAACTTGGATCCCAAAGCTTCGTGGAGCTGCTTCCAAAATGCTGATGTGAACACGGATCCTCGATCCGATACTATCTTCTTAGGTACTCCATGCTTACTCACGATCTCTTTGATGTAAAGATCAATAAGTTTCTCTCCTTTATCCTGTTGGTTTACCGCTAAGAAGTGTGCACTTTTCGTCAACCGGTCCACGATTACCCATATCATGTCCTTCTTTTATTAGTCATGGGTAGTCCGGTGATGAAATCCATCCCTATCTCTTCCCATTTCCACTCGGAATAGGTAAAGGTTGTAACTTCCCCGCCGGACTCGGTGTTCGCTTTCACTCTCGACGGTGTATGGCATTCCGCCACATATTGTGCTATCTCCCTCTTCATGTTATTCCACCAAAATAGTTCCTTTAAATCCATGTACATCTTTGTACTTCCCGGATGTATGGAATAGGGTGTTTGATGAGCTTCCCGGAGTATTACTTCCTTGATTTCAGCAATATCCGGAACGCAAATCCTCTTCTCGGAACCACAAAGATCCGGATTCTCCACGGTGAAATTCTCGATGGTCTTCCCTCATCTATTCTCCTCATCTCTTCTACAATAAATGGATCGTCCAACCGACCCATCATTATCTCATTCTTCAGATTGACATTCAACTCATCGGCTACTTGCAACGCCGATAATCCTTCATGGGCTTCCTTCTCCCAAAGTTGTATTTGGGCTTGACTTATTTCCTTCCTCAACTCCGGTGATATTTCTTGTTCCACTCCTCCAAGTATTCTTCCTACTCGAGGCATCTCGCTACAACATTAGCCTTCCTCGGTGTGTAATTGATTGTCGGATCATAATCCTTAATCAATTCTAGCCATCTTTTCTCGCCTCATGTTGAGTTCTTTCTGAGTGAAGAAATATTTGAGACTTTTATGATCTGTATAGAGCTCACACTTAGCTCCATAGAGAAAATGTCTCCAAGTTTTGAGTGCAAATACGACAGCTGCTAATTCCAAGTCATGTGTTGGATAGTTCACTTCATGAGGTCTGAGTTGCCTCGATCCATAAGATATCACTTTCCGATCTTGCATGAGAACACAACCCAATCCATGCTTGAATGCGTCACAGTACACGGTGTAGTCCTTGCCAACTTCAGGAACCGCTAACACCGGTGCCGTGGTGAGTTTCTCCTTCAGAGTTTGAAAACTCTTCTCACACTCCTCTGACCACACGAATGGTGTGTTCTTTCTTAACAGCTTTGTCATTGGTCCCGCTATCTTGGAGAATCCTTCAATGAATCTCCGATAATATCCTCGCCATTCCTAGGAATCCTCGGATTTCCTTGACAAGCCTTGGGTGCTTCCCATTCTAGAACTCGCTGCTACCTTACTCGGATTAACAGCGATTCCATCTTTACTAATGACATGACCAAGAAATTCCACTTGATCTAGCCAAAATTCACACTTGCTGAGTTTGGCGTAGAGTTGGTGTTCCCTTAGTGTTTGCAACACTAACCTCAAATGATCGGCATGTTCTGCCTTGTTCTTGGAATAGATCAAGATATCATCGATGAATACGATGACAAACTTGTCAAGATATGGCATGAAGATCTTATTCATGAGATTCATGAATATTGCTGGGGCATTGGTTAATCCAAAAGGTACTACAAGGTATTCATGGTGTCCGTACCTTGAAACAAAGGCAGTTTTCGGACGTCCTCCTTCTTGATCTTTATCTCGGTGATAACCGGATCTTAGATCAATCTTGGAAAAGACTCCCGCTCCTCTAACTCCGATCAAATAGATCTTGTATTCTTGGAAGTGGATACTTGTTCTTGATTGTGATGTTGTTCAGATTTCGTAGTCTCCGCACATCCTTCTTCCTCCATCCCTTTTATCCACGAAGATCACAGTGATCCCCATGGTGAAACACTTTCTTGAATGAATCCCTTTTGTTCCAAGTCATCCAATTGCTCCTTCAGCTTCTTTCAATTCCTTAGGCCCCATTTTATATGGTGCTTTGGCAATCGGAGTCGTTCCTGGAATTAGGTCGATAGTGAATTCTATCTCCCTATCTCGGTGGCATACCGGTAATTCCGCAGGAAACACATCCTGGAATTCATTTACTAAGGTATATCTTCTAACTTCACCTCCTTCATGCTATTCAGCTGTAGCTCCACTTCAATCTGTGTATGTTTGTCGCCTTGGTAAATCATTCTACTTCCATCGGAACTTTTTAATGACACCGTTTTGTTTACACAGTCGATCAATGCTCCATTAGCTTCTAACCAGTTCATACCAAGAATGACATCAATGTCCTTCATCGGTAAAATGAACAGGTCCGCGTCAAACGCGCACTTATTGATCATAATGACTTGTTTTTGTTTGGCATGGGTTACTAATATCGTTCCCCCGCGTAAAGTATGGTTATGGGTGTATCTAACTTAGTGCAACTAATCCCATGTTTGATGATGAATTGTTGAGAAATGAATGATGTAGTTGCACCAGTATCAAAAAGTACTTTGCCAGGATGAGTGAGTATCCGGAGCGTACCTATCACCGCCCGGTCGATTTGACCACCTCCTCCGGACCGGTACAGGCTCAGCCTTGCCGAAGGGCTTCTTATTCTTCCAATTCCCTCCGGTGTTTCCTCGATTTCCTCCTCCTCCACTATTCTTCTTGGGGCAGTCCTTCAGCATGTGCCCCTCCTGACGACACCCAAAGCATATGATCTTGGGTTTCTTACAATCCTTCATGACATGTCCTTTTAAACCACAGGAATGGCATATAATCTGATTTGCGGACTGATTTCCTTGGTTCCTCCTCTGATTGCTGTTGTTGTTGTTGTTATACCGTGGCTTGAAACTCAAGCTGGTATTAGGCTTGTTACTAACAAACCTCTTCGGCTCATACTTGGCCTTCTTCCTCTTTTCTTCTTGCGGCTTGTTTGAAGTCATCTTCAAGAGTGATGGCTGCATCCACCAGCTCTTGGAATTCCGTTGCTCTCATCATCCGCAGCTGTACCTTGAACTGGGGACTTAACCCCCTCAGAAATCTCTTCTTCTTCTTATCCTCGGTATTAACTTCCTCAACCGCGTACCGGGACAGCTTGGAAAACTCCCTGACATAGGTCAGGATTGCCTTGTCCTTCTGCTCGAGACTCTCGAACTCCCGACGCTTCAGTTCTACAATACTTTCAGGGACATTGGATTCCCTGAACTTCCTTGCAAACTCCTCCCGTGTAAATACCTTTCCTGCCGGATACACGGCTACAATGTTGTCCCACCATGATGCGGCAGGTCCACATAGCGAGATGGGTGGCATATCGGACCTTCTCTTGGTCATTGCATCCAACAGTGTTGAGCTTGCGCTCAGTATCCATCAGCCCATCTTCCGCGTCCATCGGCTCTGGCGCGTATGCGAAAGATATCGGCTTGGTGTTTTGGAAATCTGCTAATGAGACTCCCCGGTTCTCCGGTCTCTCCACCCTATTCTCGTCGCATCGATCCCGAAGGAATTTGTTCTCGCAGCCTCCAGTGTTACACGCTGCCTCTCTTCCGCCAGCTTGCATGTACTCGGATAAAGTTTTGCCGAGTCATGGGTGGTGGTGGTGGTGGAAACTGATCTCCGGCTGCACCCTCGGCCTCTTCCTTTTCTTTTGCTTCGCGCTCCATGCGCTCGTGCTTCGCTCTCGTTTCCTAACGTTCCCGACATAATCCCCCTAGTTCTGCAACACAAGATGATACTCATAATTACTCCATGCGCAAGTTTTCGGAGCTCAATATTGTGCACAGAACTAGTCACGCAATGGAAATCAAGAAGCAAATCCAAATCATACAAAACATATACCATATATTTACATACATAAGTGGTCTTATTACATAACTCAAGTCGATGTGAGTATGCAAACTCACTTATTAAAGTATATGTACAAATTTATACAAATATTACAAACTATAATACACGTGGTACTTGTGTATTATAGCCACGCCTCCCTTGGTGGTCTTCTAATCGGTCTTCACTCCCGGTACATTCCAGGCTTCCATCCAGTTGAACGTGTCGTCCTCCTGATAGACCCTGGAACATAAGGTTTCCCCGTTGGCTTGTAATCCGAGTCGGATGATGATCCTAAGGAGAAATCAGTGTTCATGAACTGATCGTTGAGTGCATCATAATCCACCCATCGGGTGTACTCTCCTGTAGCCCCACCATAAGGATTACCAAAACCCATACCCGACTCAACCTGTGTCGGATATCCTCCATCCATTCCTTCATTACTAGGATAGCTCTGGTTCTGGGTTGTTGCGTCATCATTCATCTCTCCATCATAATACTCAGTAGTACTATGGGTTCCCGTATCATCTCCCCAACGCCAACCCCTGGAATTCTCAATTGGAGTCTCGGAACGCTGATTGTTTCCGGATTCCTCGCCACCTTCGTATCCCCCATAGGAACTATTCAGGTAGTTCCCAGGTGTAGCAGGTGTAGGTTCACGTGCAAGTGGATCAAAGCTGATGTAGTCACCAGCTGAATAAACCGGTGTGTGCACTACATTCTCCATAGGTTCTTTCCCCTGCTCTCCTCCTTGGGTTCGGTAAATTCCTCTAGCATCGTATCAATAGCTCCTATCGGATGATGATTCAGCTCGAAAGAGTAGTGATATGAAGTTACGGCTATTATCCATATATTTGGCTGCTTCAACTGGTTTACTTTTGGCATATTTGAAATGGTTCGAGCATGGGATCATTATCTTCCTCCATATGAGGAATGTGGGTGAATTCGGAACCCATAAGCGCTTTCGTCTTATGCTCCCGAATGTCGGTTATGGCTCTCATAACAGACTATATGGTAGGTCTGTATTGGTTGTCCTCGCTTCCCCAATGGCATGACTACGCTCATTCCCAAAGATTCGGGAAGTCGCAGTCCTACTCTGCACTTGGCCAACACCGGACCATCATAAAACATGTACTTCTTTACTGGAATCTGGGGATCGCACCCAAATTCTAGTAACATGGCTCGTAAGATATCAGCAAGTCCTCCTTGGTATTCGTTCAATGTGGAATCCATAACTTTCACGTTTCTTCCCGGTCGTGCACTTGCCATGTTGGCTGTAGAAATAGAAAGATTATAAGATTAGTAATAATGCATCATAATAGAGATAATAAAGAATTATCGCACTAAAAGATATGATTGTTGTATTCTCAATTGAATATACACCATATTTTTAGAGAATTCTTTACTAATCCTATTTGACTCCTAACGTTTAGTCCCATTTACTAGGTTCCAACCTAAGGTCAAAGCTTTTGCTCGATACCAACCGTGGTGACCCCGCATACCACCGCATGTTGTAGTATGCCGGTCGTTGATATAACATTCGCGAAGTACCATTCCGCAAATATTACATCCCTCAGAGTAGTACAACAGAACATAGCAGGGTCCATAACTCATTCACATATTATTACAATCATCATACACAAGTCGTCTCGGAGCTCCTCTTGGGTCCTAAGAGGATATCTCCTGGGTTCGAGGTGAACCCATCGTAACTTACAATACCATTGTCTCATTAAACAAAACATTTATTTAATCGAGCAGCTAAATAGTAAGAGTTCGCGCTGCTCGGCTACTACTACTCCTCCTGATATCCTTAGGCTTGTTCTCCTCCGGAAGCCTCTCCGGATCCATAGACTATGATGTAGTCTACGCCTTCCACTCCTCCTGAGAGGTCTGGTTCCTCGTAGCCGATGATCTCGGCTCCATCATGGTTGTCGTTGTCCTCCTCCAGATGGTTCAGACAATCTAAGCATGGGGTTTAAGAGTGGTATGAGTACGAGCGTACTCAACAAGTTCATTATAGATAAGAGGTGTTTAATGCACTAGCTACGGTATTAGACCGTGAAAGTCTAATACCAATGCAAGTTTTGATAAACATTTCTTCAATAGATTGCTTTTATTTCAAAGAGCTATGTCCGTCAGCCTTCACCGGTTTACTAGAACTTCATGGAGCTCCTTTCCGGCCGCGTTCGCAGCTTCCTCAATCCCGAACAGGGAGTGACAGTCACAGCTTCTTTACACTCTGCAGAGGTGTGTTGCTTTACCCATAAGAGATCTTAACCTTGGTGCCAACCGGGCAGCTTTCCCGTCCACACTTCCTTAGGTGTGAGGCCCGGTATAAGGTCTAGCCAATCATGTTCCTCCGCTACCTCGAACACCCACCCTTTGTTGCATACCCCGACCCCGGGTCCTCGTCGGTCCTCTTATACCACTTAAGGATGGACCCCGACCACGACAACGGTTTGGGACTCGTTAACCAAACTCCTTCGCCGGTAGGCTGCAACCCATCATAGACCGCAATACCGTGGGGACTTAAGGCTTCCCCAGCCCACCGCTTGCACTTCGAGCGACAAGTGTCTACGGACTATGCCGTGGGGACTTAAGGCTTCCCCGACCTACAGCCTTGCCCCGACGGATACAAGTGTCTACGGTAAAGCGCATCCGTTGATGAACGAGAGGTGGAAACACTTTTGACTACTCCGTCCCACTCCGGATCTTATGGTTAACACGGATATTACGACACAAGAATCATCGGCGACATTTGTTGTTTAATCCTAGATGGATATAAGCCCGTGCAATGGAACCTCCACCATATCAACACAATCCATGGTTCCATTGCCCACCACATAGTCATATTCATAGTTATGAAAGTAGTGGTTTTGATTTTTGTGCAATAGTGATAACCATAATACTTTGCAAGTAATTTGATAAAAATACTCAAATGACATGAGCAAGTGATGAACTTGCTCGAACACCGCAAAGTTCTGCAGTTGGAAGGTATGGACTGACCCTTGTCCTCTTGTTCTGAAAAAATAGCATCATTGTCCGATAAGGGCAATGGTTAAAGAAGCAATTATGCATGATTCCATTTTTAGGGTTTGTTCCCCCCTTCCGATGTCGTTAATATTTCATGTAAGAGGTTAATACTAAGAATAATTTGGGGATACTTGATTTAGGGTAAAATGCAACCTTGAAATGTTGTCAAGGTGTTTTTGAAGTCCAAATGCATTAATGGACTTGTTTTCATTATTGAAAATAATATGTGTGATTTAAATTATTATTTAAATCATCGAATTAAAATTCATTCTTAATTGTCTTCAAAAATTCTCTTTGACATTTTATTTAATTAGAGAATTTTATGCTGATCTATTTTCATATTTTTAATTATTTTTTTAGAACTATTCAACATTTCTTACAAAATTTCAAAGTTTCTGTATTTCTTGGAATTAGGAAATGACCTAAATGCCCTTGGGCCCCACTCGTCGGGGTGGCCCAACGGGTTAGGTCGCACCCGAGCCACCCTTTGGGCTCGGTCGGCCCATTTGTTCTCTCCCCTCTCCTCGCGCGAAACCCTAATTCCCCTCTTTCTCTCGCGACACCGTGGTCGCCTCGCCGTCGCCGGATTATTCCGACCGCCACCGGCCGTCCCCGCCGGCGAAATCGGACGCAGTCGAACGGCCGCACGACGGCGCATCGATTGGTCCGCGCCGATCTGCGTTTCGCCGCTTCCTCGACGCGCTCCCTTCGCCTCTGCTCGTCTACCGTGGAGTTCCGCGGCGATTCGTCGCCGCCGACGTCCCTGGCGTCACGGCGCTGCCGTGGGTTCGCCCCTGTGGCCGCGAACCGCCGTGGCACCACCATGGCCCGGCTTGGCCGGGCGCCGCCGTGCTCCGGCGCGTGCCGCCGTAGCCGCCATGACCGAGCTCTGCTCTTCCTTTCCCCGGTGAGTACCCGTAGCTTCCTTCTCTCCCTCTCTCGCTTTCTGCTTCCTTTTCTCCTCATCTACGTTGTCTTGCTCGGCCATCGGCTCGCATCTCCATGTTGAGATGCTTGCCGTGACCATGCTGCCGCTCGCGGTGTTGTTCTTGCTCAATTGCTCACCGTGGCGATTCATGGATTAGTGCTTATGAGCATGCTCTGTGGTACCCTGTGTAGTTTAGTAGCTCCTGCTGTTGCTCGATGCTCGTCGTGCTTAGCTTATCGCTGTGCTTGGCTTACTCGCTCGTGTTTAATCTTGTCCCCGGCTTGATTGTGGTGGTAATTCTTGTATATTAACAAGTGCCGGTGCCTCCGAGCTAGTTCCTTTAGTTCGGATTCATTATTATGCTCCATTGAGCTGTATCGTTGGCTTAGCCAGTGTGATTTAGTGATGGATTTACATGTGCTTTTCTTGTATATTGTGATCCTTTGGTTCATCAAGCCTATGATGTGCTTCTGGATACAATTATAAAGCCTGATGCCCTTATCTGGGATGCAATTGTTCAGTTATTTAATTATCTGTTCATGTGTTAATTACTTGGAATGAGTTCTAGCATGCAGTAGCATGCTCTAGCAAGCTTCTGGTGATCATATGATCACCAGTTGCTTGTAAAAGCTGCTCTTTGTGGTCTATGGCTCACTGTTGCTCACTCGTGTCTGTGTGTGTATCACACGAGCTTAACTCGGTGTGTATTGTTGTTGGCTTAAGCAATTGCTGTTGCCTCGCACCGATCCATTGGATCACCGCAAAGCCCCGGTGCTTTGATTTATTTGCTTTGTTCACTTATCCGTGTTGCCTGAATTTTTTCTCGAAGTGGATAAGTGATGTGAGTCGCTCTGCGAGTTGTGATCATCTAATTAATTGTGTTAGGGCTACATGGATGCCAACCTTCAGTTGTGTACCCTAGCCCTTTACTCGAGTCCAATTGGATAATGAGGTATAGGTTCTTGTACTCGGCTTAGGGTTGAGGTGGCCCCGGCGACTACCTGTGTTGCTGTCCCGGTTGCTCCCCTATCCGGGATTTGCTATGGCTTGTGTTGGCTGACTGGAATTGAATAATTGTTCACCTGGCTTTATCCAGGTCTTGGACTTCCAAGTGACCTTTTGGTGTTGACAAAATATATAGACAGGTAATTGTCTATAATCCGATGGCTTAGCTAGTCTGTAGGTGCTTAGTGAGTGGTTTAGGCTAGCTATGGTTTCATTCTTGGCTGGATTCCTCTAGTTATGCATGGATTTGCATAACTCGTTGTTCCCATAGGATGTTTACCTAGTGGTCTTACCCATCTATGCTTGCACCAAATGGCCTGGTAGCCAGATGATGATACACACAGGGTATTCTACCCTTCTGTGCTTCAGTGATGCATTGTATGCTTAATTATGAGCAAGATATGATCTTGCTCAGGCTTTTGTGTGGTATACCTCACTCCAGCTCCTAGATTGTTTGTTGGTGTAGAGGATTGCTTCTGGGTTGCTCTTGTGATTGATTTACTTGCCCCTGCTCCTCCTGGTGATCTTGTTTTGATTCAATGGTGAGATTGAGCAAATGGAACAAGACCTGGCTGTTCCCCTTGTTCAAGCCGTTCTTGGTGTTCTTGGTAACTTACCCCTTCAGCCTGTCGATGGATGAGCGAGATGACTAGGGTTTGAGCACCGAAAAGGTTATATATGTTGCTGCTATACTCTCCCCGGTCGACGACTTGGCTCGGTCACTTTGGTGACTCACCGATGCTTCGTGTGAGTGTTGTGCCACATGCACAAGCGAGTGCTCGGGTGTTGAGCATGCACACCCGATGTGTGTGCTGCTTGTGTGTCCGTGTGAACCAGATCCTGTGAACTTGGCTTTGGAGAGGATCAGCTCGGCGGACTTGATATTATCCTCTATTACCATTCTTTTTTAACCTCGCCAAGTGGCTTTGCCACTTGGCATAATTTGTTCTTCTTTGTGATTTTGTGCAGGGATCATCCATTGAGCAAAATGGACAAAGACTTCATCAAATACAAGATCAAATGAGGATGACCTTGTAGAATTTAGACTAGGACTATTAACTTGTAATTTTTCTTTATTTTCCTTTCTTCTATTCTGCCCATTTGAGTAATGTGTTGTATTATTCTTTTATTTCACTTATGAATATTGTAATGATATTGTAATGTGTGTGATGATCAATAAAGCTCAAAGTTTTCTCTATTGAGCTTTACTTTAATATAATTGTTCATCTTATTTATTATTGATCATTTACTTAATGAATTTCCTCAATTGAATTATTTAAGTAATTATTTAATGTTTGAATTTGAAATTCAAATTCAACCTTGGTTTGAATTCAACCATGTCATATCATTTGGAATTCAATCAAGCAAACTCTCCTCTCTCATCTCAAAACCCTAAACTAGTGAAGTGAGAAACAAGTTTGTCGCACTCTCAAAACCCTAACCCTGTAAGGTGTCGAGAGAGAAACTTGTCCCCCTTCGATGCAGTTTTTGTTTAAAAGCGCGAAATTTCCCCAGAATTTACTATGCAATGCACATCCCTTTCTAAAATCTACCCCTCGATCGTCTCTAAACCTGGGACATTACAGGCGCTCCATAGAGGCCGGCCGTCGCCGGGGACGGAGGCGGCGGTGTGCTCCATTGAACCAGCAGGGTAGTTGTGGGGGAAGGACATTTGGGGGAGGACCGAGAGGAAGGAAAATTCGGAAGGAGGATGGGTGGGGGCGCCTACGGCGACCTGCGGGACGGCTTCGGCAGCTACCTGCGGTGCGGATCTGACAGCGACCTACCGGACGGCGTGGGAGAGCTCAGCGGGGACGGCCATGGAATAGCTTCATGCGATTTTTTTCACGAGCAAGAGATAAGGATAGGACAGGTGGTGGGACCTAGTGGGACGCGTGGCGGACGGTCGAGGCGGAGGTTGCCAGCGCCCGAGCCTCCGCCTGATCCAAAGCTTACTATGCAATAGTATGTGAGGAGACGGATTCATGGGTGCACTCGTTGCTGGAGTGCAATATGGCGCAGAGCGTCGGCGCCGGAGGAGGTTGCGGCGACCTGCTAGCCAATATCCGACAGCCACATGCACAAGCATGGCTAGCAGCGGACCAGAGGTTATCGAGTCTTGGCCGCATGCAGAGCTCACTAGGGTCATAGTCACGCTCTGGGTGGCATGCGAGTAGAAAAGCGATCCGCCAAGGAGTCTTTCAGAGCCCCATATCTACACATTGCTCACACTACCCTGAGACAGGGGCAGTTTTTCTTCCAAATCAAACGTCTCAAGATCAAAAACATCAGCGAACACGTGCATGTGAAGAACAGAAGTACAGAACAGCTAATTTGTTAGAAACCTCAACGAACACACACTTAAAAACTCTGTTTTTAGTAACTGCTTGAAGAAGAAAATTTTGGTACATCGACCATCGAGCTTAATGTTGTTGTCTAACTTAGAATTGTTATAAAAACGACAAGAAAAAACGAAGAACGATAAAAGAAAACGCAGCGAAACACACGAGATTTAACGTGGAAAACCCCTTCCAACACAGAAGGGGAAAAAACCACGGGCGCCAGCCAGCAAAACTTCACTATATCGGAGGAAGATGAAGAGGGCGACGACGGTGTTGTCTTTGGTGGCCATATTGTGATGAGTTCTTGCTGCTCCAACCATCTCTGCCTGCCCTCTCTCACCCGTGGCAGGAGTGTCGTGATGGAGGGCGGGCTAGTCAACATTGAAGGAGCTAGCGAGAGTTCATTTGTATGGTCTTTTCAAAGCTTCGAAGCAATTTCGGTGAGCTTTATCTTGATGGTTGCGTGCCGTTTGTTAACGCCGGTGAGCTCCGGCATCCTATGAACCTCCATCGGAGGTCAGCGGCCGCGCACAACGTCGATATTGCAGCAAGTGGTTTTGTCCCCGCGACGGTGCTCGACGGCGGTGCAGCTGACCTCTGGCTCTGCAGAGGAGATAGGGAGGGACCTGATTGATTTTTACATCTTTTAGTGAGGTCTCCTCCACATATATTGGGGACTCGTGTTTTATTTTCTCTTTCTTTTGGGGTCCTCTGTAATAATGTACACCTCCACTGTTTTGACATTAATATAAGCTTTTAGGCCCTTCGGGGATCTCCTTGTTCAAAAAAATTAAATAGGTACCGCGTGATGACATCTACTACAGTGGCGCACCTGAATCTGATAGTGGATTTTTCTCGAGAAACAAGTCTCTAAGATCAAACTAGACATACATTTCTATGTCTGCGAGATCACCTCATCTATAGTCGACAAGAGGAAGGGTGGGACGGTAAGAACTTTTACTTCTTTTCATATCTCATTTCACCAATCAACAAACCATATTTCTGATCATTAATTTCTTCTGCTTTCAGTGCTTCTCGTTGGATTACAATCAGTATATCTTGAAGACTCATCTGGGTAAAGAAAGACTTCTACGTGTTACCAACGAAATTTACCGAGGTTCAAATCAAGTCAAGATTGCGGTAAGCAATCATGACGGACGTGCGACGATCACTACAAACTGGGTAAATGTTGTCATGGACGCGCAACTCCTACAACACACACATGGCTATCTTCTAGTTCAAGGAACACGGTCATGATGTTCGTGTCAGCGTGTGGAGCGATATCCTGCTTCGTTGAGTCATGTCATGACGCAAGAGTGTCCTGACAGAATATATGTGTTGATCAGGATATGTATCTTGTTGCAGTATGTATGTAGATATTGACAGTGATCATCTTCTGGGGGCATGTCGATATAAAGATCATCGAACTTATATTATGTAACCTGGAGGCATGTGAGGAAGCAAGAGGAAAACTACACAACCTCTATCCCAAAGTTTAAGGCTTGTATCATTTTTAGAAAGTCAAACTATGTGAAGTTTGACCAAATTTTTACCGAAAATCATTAACATCCAAAATACATAATCAATATCATTATATAGATAGCGAAATATATTTGTTGATACATTTTTCTAAAAGTTTTGATCAAACTTTACTTGGTTTGACTTTTCAAAAAATATAAGCCTTAAGTTTTAGGATGTAGGTAGTATGTGGTGATCAAAATACATATTAGCCACTATTAATTACTCTTGAAAGGACCTTGGCAACTATTAATCATGTTTGTATTAAGAGCTCGCTCCTCTTTTTTTCGAAATGGGTATAGCCCCGGCCTCTGCATCGGTTGATGCACACCGCCTTTTATTAAAAGAGTAATATTCAAGTGTTACAAATCATGGATCAACGAGGGTCGATACAAAAATCAATCATCTAAAAATATGAAGCATGCTAAGCAATCTAAGCATCTTCTAATCTCTTAAGAGCTCGCTCCTCTTAAGTTCATCATATTACTCATCTTTCGGTACCTAGTCGAATATGAAGGCAACGTATTAGGTAACCTTTTAGTAAAGAGTAGAGTGGACAGGAAAGGAAACGGGGAACAACGAGTGACTGCCAAGGGTTTCCCGTAGGAGAAAAAAATATTTCCCAAAAAGGGCATAGGGGCATGGGTAGAAGTATTCTAAAGGGGAAGGCCTAACCTTTGCTAAAAGAAATTACCCCTATTTCCATGCCTTTTCTTTTCTTTTTAACCAAGCATCAATGCTTGAGGATGTCACCAATATTTGAAGTTTTGAACCAGCGATCTCAAATGTGCTTCATAGAACATTTTATGGATATTTGGATTTCATTTGATGTTCTTTTGAACCAGCGATCTCAAATGTGCCAGAGAATAGCGCGGCAGACCATGCAGTGTGTGTGGTGTGCGCATGGGCGAAGAGGACCCCTCGTGTTGCAGCCCAGCACGGCCTGCGTGCGGCCCATCCGGCCTACCATGAGGGGAGCTCCTATATGTCGACCAGGTCGGCACGTACGGGGTGCTGCCCACTCCTCCGACCCGGCGGCAGTTAAGTGGGTCACGGCCCATGAGGTAACCCCTTCTTGTTTTATTCTCTTTTCTTTTTTCTGTTTATAGTTCTGTTTTCTTTATTACTTTACCTTTCATAATTTGATTTAGATTTTATTAAATGTGAAATTGTTTAGATCTTAAAAATGTTCAAAATTCAAAATTTATTCAAATTTTCAAAAATTTACAAAATTCAAAATTTGTTGAATTTTTTAGTGTCATTCAAAGTCCAAAATTTGTTCAAATTTTGAATTTGAACCTTTTTCAATTTGTTTCAAACTTAAACATTTTTCAATTTTAAACATTTTTAGTTTGGAACATTTTTAAATTTTAAAAATCTACACATTTTTCAAAAATATATTAAAATTTTAAATCTGAACATTTATTGAATCTTACAAAAAATATAAACAGAAAAGAAAAAAAGAAGAAACATATTTGAAAGAAAAACGCCAGCGCGTCTAACTGAGTCGGCCCGTACCGCGCGTGAGGTGTGCGGCGTGCGGTACGCACCGACCTAATCGGTGTATACTGTTGGATTATTAGGCAATTGTCATGTGAGATTAATTACCGAAAACAACATGACAGATGCACAAGCTTACTTAACCACACACATCAGACTAAGCACATGCATCAGATCTGAACATGGAACAAGTAGCAGTGCAAGGTAGGAGAGGAAAAGCACGTACATCGCGACCGGGAAGGTCGCACCAGCAGCAGCACCACCATTGGAATTGTTGATGTCGCCCATGGTGTAGTCGGATCTGTCGATGAAGCGGTCGAACCGGCGGAGAAGAGCACGAACAGCAGCGAGCAGTCGCGCCGAGACGCTCCCCAAAAACCTTATCGCTCGTCTCCCGTTGCAGGATCTCAACGGACGGAGTTTCGGAGGCCTGCTCTCCCGGACGGCTGTGCACGCAGTCGCCAGGATGGGGAAGACTAGAGAGTAGCTTAGCAAAAGGAACTTCGTGAGAGAGACGAACTAGAGAGTTCTGAGAGATGTGTTCCTTGAGTGTGTCTCGAACTCGAACTCGAGTAACGAAACGCGACGTGCGTGCGAGACGAGCCGAGCCGAGCCGAGCCGAGGCGGGGCGGGCGGAGGAGGAGGAGTGCGCGAGGGCTCCTTCTATTCTCACTCACTTGGAAGGACTAGAACAGCAGCCCTTATATACCACTCCAACTCTCTCCCAACTAGCAATGTGGGACTAAACTTCGTCCCCCATGGCTGTCCCAAGCTGCCAACGTGATGAGCCTTGAGATTTCAGGAATTGTAGACTACATGGGCTGCCTTACTGGGCTGCAGCCCATCTACATTCAACAATCCCCCACCAGATCTCATATGCACATCAGATGACACATTATTTCCATTCACTGTTTAATATACCTGCACTTAAGTGGAGACTGTTAAGTTGAACTTCCACCTAGACAAGGACCTACGCTTGACTACAACTGATCAATGGACTATGCCTTGAATTGTCAGTCTTTGCACAGCAAGTTTTGCTCAATGCCGGCACGGTACTAGGCTACCATAGCCTTCCCCTCGAGTGGAGCTTATAAGTCATACTCCTCGGCCCTTCATGAGCTTACTAGAGATTCACCCAAATCTCCCACACTATAACCAGTAGTGTCACTCGTATAGGTGTGTTCTTCAAATATCGCCCTGTAGGACAGCGTCTTCGCTCATCGAGAGCCGCTCAGAACACATTAAGACATTGTCAACCTGCCTTACAGTAACTATGAGAGAATTGCATCTGCAGCGGAGTGGGAGTATTAAATTTTCTCTCAACTCAGTTACTCCGGTTTGTTTTCCCAGATCCTAGTTAACGGAATTTTCGATCACATAGGTTGGGTTACCCCCTCGGCAACTCAAGT
This sequence comes from Lolium rigidum, assembly GCF_022539505.1. NCBI lineage: Eukaryota > Viridiplantae > Streptophyta > Magnoliopsida > Poales > Poaceae > Lolium > Lolium rigidum. The sequence goes on from NC_061509.1 coordinate 266,941,377, forward strand.
GGGTTTCAAATCCATCTCCCTCGATGCAAGGTCTATCATGTTTCTTGATAGTCCTTTTGTGAAAGGATCTGCTAGATTTTTAGCACTTTGGATATAATCCAATGCTATCACTCTGGAGTTCTTCAGTTTTCTGACAGACTTCAATCTCCTCTTGATATGTCTGGAACTTTTCATATTATCCTTAGAACTTTTCACTTTGATTATCACAGTTTGATTATCACAGTTCATGAGGATGGCCGGTATTGGTTCTTCAACCATAGGCAAGTCCATCAAGAGCTCACGAAGCCATTATGCTTCAACTGTAGCTGTATCTAATGATGTGAGTTCTGCTTCCATATTTGACCTCGTTAGGATGGTCTGCTTGCAAGACTTCCAGGAAACAGCGCCACCACCAAGAGTGAAAACATATCCACTTGTGGCCTTCATCTTAGCATCTGAAATCCAATAGAAATAACTATACCCTTCAAGTCCTCTTGGATACCCGGTATAATGAATTCCATAACTCATGGTTCCCTTTAGATAGCGCATCACTCTCTCAAGAGCATGCCAATGATCATTGATACGTCTCCAACATATCTATAATTTCTGATGTTCCATGCTAGTTTTATGACAATACCTACATGTTTTATATGCACTTTATATCATATTATGGCATTTATTGGACTAACCTATAAACAAGATGCCATAGTGTCAGTTTCTGTTTATTATGTCTGTTTATTGCAGAAAAGGCCCAAAAATCAAAGTGCTCGGAAAAATCCAGAAAAATCACATAAATTCTATTCCGCCAGAAGACTCACGGAGCCAGAAGGGCCAGGCCAGAGGAGGCCTAGGGCCTCCTCCCCATCAGCCGGCGCGGCCAGGGGGGGCGCCCCACCCTATGGTGTGGGCCCCTCGGGACTCCACCGACATCGCCTCTTCGCCTATATAATCCCTCGCGACGGAAAACCCTAAAACAATTGACGAAACTCCAGAAAGACTCCAGGGACGCCACCGCCATCGCGAAACTCCGTTTCGGGGGACAGAAGTCTCTGTTCCGGCACGCCGTCGGGACGGGGAATTGCCCCCGGAGTCATCTCCATCGACACCACCGCCATCTTCATCGCCGTTGCTGTCTTCCATGATGAGGAGGGAGTAGTTCTCCCCGAGGCCGAGGGATCTACCGGTAGTTATGTGGTTCATCTCTCTCTCCCATGGTGTGATCTTTATGTGATCATGAGCTTTGTATCACTATTAATCTATGTGCTACTCTAGTGATGTTATTAAAGTAGTCTATTCCTCCTCCATGATGTAATGTTGACAGTGTGTGCATCATGTAGTACTTGGCGTAGGTTATGATTGTAATCTCTTGTAGATTATGAAGTTAACTATTACTATGATAGTATTGATGCGATCTATTCCCCTTTCATAGCTATTGTTGACGAGTGTGTATGCTATGTTAGTACTCGGTCTAAATTGCAACGGTCTATTATGCACTCTAGAGGTTACTCTAATATGAACTCCGGATGTTGTGGAGCTTGTTTACTCCGGCTTGAGGTGTGCTTTTATAGCCCTACACAATGAATGGTGTTTGTTATCCAACAAGAGAGTGTAGAAAGTAGCATTTATTTATTCAGTTATGTGATCAATGTTGAGAGTGTCCACTAGTGAAAGTATGATCCCTAGACCTTGTTTCTAAGCATTGAAACACCGTTTCCAACAAGTTCTGTTACATGTTTGCTTGCTGCCATATTTATTTCGGATTGCAATTACTACTTATAATCATCCATATTACTTGTATTTCACTATCTCTTCGCCGAACTAGTGCACCTATACATCTGACAAGTGTATTAGGTGTGTTGGGGACACAAGAGACTTCTTGTATCTTAATTGCGGGGTTGCTTGAGAGGAATATCTCTCGACCTCTACCTCCCCGAGTTCGATAAACCTTGGGTGATCCACTTAAGGGAAACTTGCTGCTGTTCTACAAACCTCTGCTCTTGGAGGCCCAACACTTGTCTACAGGAATAGAAGCGTGCGTAGACATCAAGCTATTTTCTGGCGTCGTTGCCGGGGAGGTAAGGTAAAAGGTATTCACATCCTCCGACTACTAAGCTATTTCCTAGCACTGTTGCCGGTGTGTGAGTGCTCGAAGCTATTTCCTTTAGATCCTGCAATTATATCTTTTTGTTTCTTGTTTTTATTTTCACTAGTTAGGCTTAATGAAAAACAACAAAAAAATTAGAGATCTTTATGAACTTTATATTGAATTAGGACATGATGTGTTTGAAGAGAGAATTAAAAAACCCATGGAACTTTGTTTGCAAAATAGTTGTAGCAATGTTATTAGCATGAACTCTTTGAATACTATTATTGCTAATGCTATGGAAGAATTTAAGCTTGGGGAAGCTGGTTGTGATATTTTTAGTCCCCCAAGTTTTGAGGAGAAAATTTACTTTGATGATACTTTGCCTCCCATATATGATGATTACAATGATGACTATCATATTTTCAGTCCACCTACTATTGAGGAGAAAATTAATTATGATTACAATATGCCTCCTATATATGATGATTATGGTGATGAGAATAATAATGATAGCTATTTTATTGAATTTGCTCCCACTACAATTAATAGTAATGACTATGCTTATGTGGAGAGTAATAATTTTATGCATATGAACCATGATAAGAATCTTTTAAGTGATGGGTATATTGTGGATTTCATCAATGATGCTACTGAAAGTTATTATGAGAGAGGGAAACATGGTTATATGCATCTTAATAATATTAAGTTTCCCCTCTTTATGTTGAGAATCTTGAAGTTACTCGTGTTTTATCTTCCTATGCTTGTCACTTTGCTCCTCATGAATTTATTTGTGTACAAGATTCCTATGCATAGGAAGCGGGTTAGGCTTAAATTTGTTTCACACTTGCTTTTTGATGCTCTCTTTGCTTCAACTCTCATCCTTGTATGAGCATCATTAAAATTACCGAGCCCATCTTAATGGCTATAAAGAAAGCACTTCTTGGGAGATAACCCATGTTTTATTTTGCTACTGTTTTGTTGTGTCTTGGAAGTTGTTACTACTGTAGCAACCTCTCCTTATCTTTACTTTATTGCATTGTTGTGCCAAGTAAAGTCTCTAATAGTAAAGTTGATACTAGATTTGGATTGCTGCGTTGAAACGATTTCTACCCGTCACGAATTTGAGTAGATCTCTCTGTAGAAGAATCAAAAAAATCTGCCAATTTACATGCGTGATCCTCGGATATGTACGCAACTTTCATTAGTTTTGAGCTTTTCCATCTGAGCCTGTTAAGTGCCTCTAAAAAATTCGTCTTTACGGATCGTTCCGTTTTTGACAGATTCTGTCTTTTATTTCGCATTGCCTCTTTTACTGTGTTGAGTGGATTTCTTTGTTCCATTAACTTTTAGTAGCTTTGGGCAATGTCCAGAAGTGTTAAGAATGATTATGTCACCTCTGAATATGTGAATTTTTGATTATGCACTAAACCTCTAATGAGTTTGTTTTGAGTTTGGTGTGGAGGAAGTTTTCAAGGATCAAGTGAGGAGGATGATACAATACGATCAAGAGGAGTGAAAAGTCTAAGCTGGGGGATGCCCCCGTGGTTCATCCCTGCATATTTCAAGAAGACTCAAGCATCTAAGCTTGGGGATGCCCAAGGCACCCCCTTCTTCATCAACAACTTATCAGGTCATCTCTAGTGAAACTATATTTTTATTCCGTCACATCTTATGTGCTTTACTTGGAGCGTTCGTGTGCTTTTATTTTCGTTTTGTTATTTTCATTCTCTGAATAAATTCATGCTTATGTGGGAGAGAGACACGCTCCGCTTTTTCATTTGAACACTTGTGTTCTTAGTTTTACTTTTAATGTTCATGGCGAAAGTTAAAAGCTGCTGGATTATAGCTATTTGGTTGGAAATAGGAAATGCTTCATGTGGTAATTGGTATATGGTCTTGAATAATTCGATACTTGGCAATTGTTTTGCTCAATAGATCATGTTTAAGCTCTTGCAACATGTACTTTGCACCTATTAATGAAGAACTACCATAGAGCTTGTTGAAATTTGGTTTGCATGATTGGTCTCTCTAAAAGTCTAGATATTTTCTGGTTAAGTGTTTGAACAACAAGGAAGACAGTATAGAGTCTTATAATGCTTGCAATATGTTCTTATGTGAGTTTTGTTGTACCGGTTCATACTTGTGTTTGCTTCAAACAACCTTGCTAGCCAAAGCCTTGTACTGAGAGGGAATTCTTCTCGTGCATCCAAAACCTTGAGCCAAAACCTATGCCATTTGTGTCCACCATACCTACCTACTATGTGGTATTTCTCTCGCCATTCCAAAGTAAATTGCTTGAGTGCTACCTTTAAAATTTCATTCCTTGTCTTTGCAATATATAGCTCATGGGAAAATAGCCTTAAAAACCATTGTGGTAAAGAATATGTAGCTTATGTATCTTATTTCTTATAAGTTGCTTGTTGAGCGGTAACCATGTTTCTGGGGACGCCATCAACTATTACACTTTTGTTGAATATCATGTGAGTTGCTATGCATGTTCGTCTTGTCTGAAGTAAGGGTGATTTATCATGATCAAATGGTTTGAGTATGCATATTGTTAGAGAAGAACATTGGGCCGCTAACCGAAGCCATGTATCATGGTGGAAGTTTCAGGGGACATTAATCATCAATCTCTTATGAGAATATTATCTGTTGTTGAATGCTTATGCATTAAAGAGGAGTCCATTATCTGTTTTCTATGTTGTCCCGGTATGGATGTCCTTAGTTGAGATCTATCAAAAACGAGAAATCAAATGCGATCTATCTCCTTGGACCTTTGTACGAGCGGCATAGAGGTACCCCTTTGTGACACTTGGTTGAAACATATGTTATGCAATGATAATCCATGTAAATCCAAGATAATTAGGACAAGGTGCGAGCACTATTGGTATTCTATGCATGAGGCTTGCAACTTATAGGATGTCTTATGCATAACACATATGAATTATTACTACCGTTGACAAAATTGTTTCTATGTTTTCAAAATAAAAGCTCTAGCACAAAAATAGTAATCCATGCTTCCCTCTGCGAAGGGCCTTTCTTTTACTTTATGTTGAGTCAGCTTTACCTACTTCTTTCTATCTTAGAAGCAAACACTTGTGTCAACTGTGTGCATTGATTCCTACATACTTGCTTATTTGCACTCATCATATTACTTTGTGTTGACAATTATCCATGAGATGTTCCATGCTAGTTTTATGACAATACCTACATGTTTTATATGCACTTTATATCATATTATGGCATTTATTGGACTAACCTATTAACAAGATGCCACAGAGTGCGGTTCGTTTATTATGTCCGTTTATTGCAGAAAAGGCCCAAAAATCAAAGTGCTCGGAAAAATCCAGAAAAATTACATAAATTCTATTCCGCAAGAAGACTCACGGAGCCAGAAGGGCCAGGCCAGAGGAGGCCCAGGGCCTCCTCCCCATCAGCCGGCGCGGCCAGGAGGGGGGTCGTCCCACCCTATGGTGTGGTGTTGGAGATATGCCCAAGAGGCAATAATAAAAGTGGTTATTATATATCTTTATGTTTATGATAAATGTTTATATACCATGCTATAATTGTATTAACCGAAACATTGATACATGTGTGTTATGTAAACAAACAATGAGTCCCTAGTAAGCCTCTTAACTAGCTTGTTGATTAATAGATGATTAGTTTCATAATCATGAACATTGGATGTTATTAATAACAAGGTTATATCATTATATGAATGATGTAATGGACACACCCAATTAAGCGTAGCATAAGATCACGTCATTAAGTTATTTGCTATAAGCTTTCGATACATAGTTACCTAGTCCTTATGACCATGAGATCATGTAAATCACTTATATCGGAAAGGTACTTTGATTACATCAAACGCCACTGCGTAAATGGGTGGTTATAAAGGTGGGATTAAGTATCCGGAAAGTATGAGTTGAGGCATATGGATCAACAGTGGGATTTGTCCATCCCGATGACGGATAGATATACTTTGGGCCCTCTCGGTGGAATGTCGTCTAATGTCTTGCAAGCATATGAATAAGTTCATAAGAGACCACATACCACGGTACGAGTAAAGAGTACTTGTCGGGAGACGAGGTTGAACAAGGTATAGAGTGATACCGATGATCAAACCTCGGACAAGTAAAATATCGCGTGACAAAGGGAATTGGTATCGTATGTGAATGGTTCATTCGATCACTAAGTCATCGTTGAATATGTGGGAGCCATTATGGATCTCCGGATCCCGCTATTGGTTATTGGTCGGAGAGAGATCTCAACCATGTCTACATAGTTCGCGAACCGTAGGGTGACACACTTAAGGTTTGATGTTGTAATAGTAGAACTTGAATATGGAATGGAGTTCGAAGTTTTGTTCGAAGTCTCGGATGGGATCCCGGACATCACGAGGAGTTCCGGAATGGTCCAGAGAATAAGATTCATATATAGGAAGTCATATTCCAAGTTTGGAAATGATCCGGTGTATTTATGGAAGGTTCTAGAAGGTTCTAGAAAAGTTCGGAAGAAATCACTTTGGAAGGCGGAGTCCCGAAGGGACTCCACCACCATGGCCAGCCAACCCTAGGGGGTGGAGTCCCAGGTGGACTCCACCTAAGGTGGCCGGCTGATACGTCTCCAACGTATCGATAATTTCTTATGTTCCATGCCACATTATTGATGTTATCTACATGTTTTATGCACACTTTATGTCATATTCGTGCATTTTACGGAACTAACCTATTAACAAGATGCCGAAGTGCCGATTCTTTGTTTCTGCTGTTTTTGGTTTCGGAAATCCTAGTAACGAAATATTCTCGGAATTGGACGAAATCAACGCCCAGGGTCCTATTTTGCCACGAAGCTTCCAGAAGACCGAAGAGGAGACGAAGTGGGGCCGCGAGGTGGCGACACCATAGGGCGGCGCGGCCCAAGCCCTGGCCGCGCCGACCTAGGGTGTGGGCCCCTCGTGCCCCATCCTGACCTGCCCTTCCGCCTACTTAAAGCCTCCGTCGCGAAACCCCCAGTACCGAGAGCCACGATACGGAAAACCTTACTGAGACGCCGCCGCCGCCAATCCCATCTCGGGGGATTCAGGAGATCGCCTCCGGCACCCTGCCGGAGAGGGGATTCATCTCCCGGAGGACTCTACGCCGCCATGGTCGCCTCCGGAGTGATGTGTGAGTAGTCTACCCCTGGACTATGGGTCCATAGCAGTAGCTAGATGGTTGTCTTCTCCCCATTGTGCTTCATTGTCGGGTCTTGTGAGCTGCATAACATGATCAAGATCATCTATCTGTAATTCTATATGCTGCGTTTGTTGGGATCCGATGAATAGAGAATACTTGTTATGTTGATTATCAAAGTTATGTCTATGTGTTGTTTATGATCTTGCATGCTCTCCATTATTAGTAGATGCTCTGGCCAAGTTGATGCTAGTAACTCCAAGAGGGAGTATTTATGCTCGATAGTGGGTTCATGTCTCCAGTGAATCTAGAGGGGTGACAAGAACCTCTAAGGTTATGGATGTGTTGTTGCCACTAGGGATAAAACATTGGTGCTATGTTCAAGGATGTAGTCACTGATTACATTACGCGCAATACTTAATGCAATTGTCTGTTGTTAGCAACTTAATACTGGAGGCGGTTCGGATGATAACCTGAAGGTGGACTTTTTAGGCATAGATGCATGCTGGATAGCGGTCTATGTACTTTGTCGTAATGCCCAATTAAATCTCACAATACTCATCATAATATGTATGTGCATGGTCATGCCCTCTTTATTTGTCAATTGCCCAACTGTAATTTGTTCACCCAACATGCTGTTTATCTTATGGGAGAGACACCTCTAGTGAACTGTGGACCCCGGTCCAATTCTCTATACTAAAATACAATCTACTGCAATACTGTTCTACTATTTTTCTGCAAACAATCATCATCCACACTATACATCTAATCCTTTGTTACAGCAAGCCGGTGAGATTGACAACCTCACTGTTTCGTTGGGGAAAAGTACTTTGGTTGTGTTGTGCAGGTTCCACGTTGGCGCCGGAATCTCTGGTGTTGCGCCGCACAACATCCCGCCGCCATCAACCTTCAACGTGCTTCTTGACTCCTACTGGTTCGATTAAACCTTGGTTTCTTACTGAGGGAAACTTGCCGCTGTGCGCATCACGCCTTCCTCTTGGGGTTCCCAACGGACGTGTCAACTACACGCATCAAGCAAATTTCTGGCGCCGTTGCCGGGGAGATCAAGACACGCTGCAAGGGGAGTCTCCACTTCCCAATCTCTTTACTTTGTTTTTGTCTTGCTTTATTTTATTTACTACTTTGTTTGCTGCATTATATCAAAACACAAAAAAATTAGTTGCTAGCTTTACTTTATTTACTGTCTTGCACTCTATATCAAAAACACAAAAAAATTAGTTACTTGCATTTACTTTACTTGATTCATCATGTTTCCTTTTAATTTTACCACGAAAGACATACCGGTAGGACGTGGGTCTATAGTTGGGAGAAATAATATAGAGGAATTTTTCAACCATGTTAGTACCATTGACGATTTTGAGGATAGACACTTGGTAGACCTTGCTCCTACTTATGAAATTGTGCTGCCGCTTTAGTTCGCATGTTGGAAACTAAATTTGTTAATCTCAATCCTATAATCCAACACATGTTTCTCACACTTGGTGATATGGAAGAAGGGGAAAAGAAAGATTTTGTTTTAGAAACCCTCCTTAGAGAATTTGGTGGTATAGCAAGAGAGGCTAGAAAGGTCTTTGCTAAATATGATATGCTTGGTTCTTATACCAATTTTGTTAGTCTCCTTGAAAAGTTGGATATGGATAGAATAAAATACACTAATAATATTAATGATGGTGGGGAGATCAAAGCACCAATACCATGTAAGCTCCTAGCGATGAATGATGCACTAGAAAATAATTATGCTTGGCTTGTTCCCGAAAATTTGTTTGATGAGAGTAGCAAGCCCAAGACTAATGAAAAGGGGGACGCTAAAACTTATGTATCTAATATACTATGCCTGGTTGAGAAAACTCCGCATCCCGCTGTAGATGCACCATCTCTTGATAATACTTGATACACACTTTCTGCGCCTAGCTGAAAGGCGTTAAAGAAAAGCGCTTATGGGAGACAACCCATGTTTTTACTACAGTATTTTTGTTTTATTTTGTGTCTTGGAAGTTGTTTACTACTGTAGCAACCTCTCTGATGCTGTCCAGGACTGGTGCGTGGTTGACGAGGGAGGAAATCCCTGTTGTGTAGCTTTCTGGTCCCCGGCAACGGCGCCAGAAAATAGCTTGATGTCTACGCCCCCCTCCTTTTCCTGTAGACAGTGTTGGGCCTCCAAGAGCAGAGGTTTGTAGAACAAGCAGCAAGTTTTCCCTTAAGTGGATCACCCAAGGTTTATCGAACTCGGGGAGGAAGAGGTCAAAGATATCCCTCTCATGCAACCCCGCAACCACAAAGCAAGAAGTCCCTTGTGTCCCCAACACACCTAATAGGTGCACTAGTTCGGCGAAGAGATAGTGAAATATAGGTGGTATGAATATATATGAGCAAGTAGAAACGGTGCCGTAAAATAGCTTGGTCGGCGTGTAGTTGATGGTGGTAGTATTGCAGACAGTAATAACACGGTGAAACGATAAACAAGCAGCGATAGCGATATTTAGGAACAAGGCCTAGGGATTACACTTTCACTAGTGGACACTCTCAACATTGATCACATAACAGAATAGATAAATGCATACTCTACACTCTTGTTGGATGATGAACACATTGCGTAGGATTACACGAACCCTCAATGCCGGAGTTAACAAGCTCCACAATTCAATGTTCATATTTAAGTAACCTTAGAGTGCACGAAAGATCAACACGACTAAACCAAGTACTAACATAGCATGCACACTGTCACCTTCATGCATATGTAGGAGGAATAGATCACATCAATACTGTCATAGCAATAGTTAACTTCGCAATCTACAAGAGATCATGATCATAGCATAAACCAAGTACTAACACGGATGCACACACTTGTCACCATTACATCGTGCGGGAGGAATAAAACTACTTTAATAACATCACTAGAGTAGCACATAGAATAGTAGTGATACAAAACTCATATGAATCTCAATCATGTAAAGCGAGCTCATGAGATTATTGTATTGAGGTACATGGGAGAGAGATGAACCACATAGCTACCAGGTACAGCCCCGAGCCTCGATGGAGAACTACTCCCTCCTCATGGGAGCAGCAGCGGTGATGAAGATGGCGGTGGTGATGATGGAGAAGCCTTCCGGGGCACTTCCCCGTTCCGGCAGCGCGTGCGGAACGGAGACTCTGTCCCCCAGATCTTGGCTTCGCGATGGCGTCGGCTCTGGAAGGTTTCTGTGGGTTTCGTCGAACGCATCAGGGTTTTTGCGACGGAGGCTTTAAATAGGCGAAGAGGCGGCGCCAGAGGGTCGAAGGGGTGCCCACACCATAGGGTGGCGCGGCCCCCCCCTGGCCGCGCCGACCTATGGTCTGGGGGCCCAGTGCCCCTCTCCGGCGGCTCTCGGGTGTCTCGGATGCTTCCGGGCAAAATAGGAACATGGGCGTTGATTTCGTCCGATTCCGAGAATATTTCGTTACTAGGATTTCCGAAACCAAAAACAGCAGAAAACGAGAGCCGGCACTTCGGCATCTTGTTAATAGGTTAGTTCCGGAAAATGCACGAATATGACATAAAGTGTGCATAAAACATGTAGATAACATCAATAATGTGGCATGGAACATAAGAAATTATCGATACGTCGGAGACGTATCAGCATCCCCAAGCTTAGTTCTGCTCGTCCCGAGCCGAGTAAAACGATAACACAGATAATTTCTGGAGTGACATGCCATCATAACCTTGATCATACTATTTGTAAAGCATATGTAGCGAATGCAGCGATCAAAACAATGTATATGACATGAGTAAACAAGTGAATCATATAGCAAAGACTTTTCATGAATAGCACTTCAAGACAAGCATCAATAAGTCTTGCATAAGAGTTAACTCATAAAGCAATAATTCAAAGTAAAGGTATTGAAGCAACATAAAGGAAGATTAAGTTTCAGCGGTTGCTTTCAACTTGTAACATGTATATCTCATGGATAATTGTCAACATAGAGTAATATAATAAGTGCAATAAACAAATATGTAGGAATCAATGCACAGTTCACACAAGTGTTTGCTTCTTGAGGTGGAGAGAAATAGGTGAACTGACTCAACAATGAAAGTAAAAGAATGGTCCTCCATAGAGGAAAAGCATCGATTGCTATATTTGTGCTAGAGCTTTGATTTTGAAAACATGAAACAATTTTGTCAACGGTAGTAATAAAGCATATGTATCATGTAAATTATATCTTACAAGTAGCAAGCCTCATGCATAGTATACTAATAGTGCCCGCACCTTGTCCTAATTAGCTTGGACTACCGGATCATCACAATGCACATGTTTTAACCAAGTGTCACAAAGGGGTACCTCTATGCCGCCTGTACAAAGGTCTAAGGAGAAAGCTCACATTGGATTTCTCGCTATTGATTATTCTCAACTTAGACATCCATACCGGGACAACATAGACAACGAGATAATGGACTCCTCTTTTATGCATAAGCATGTAACAACAATTAATAATTTTCTCATATGAGATTGAGGATATATGTCCAAAACCGAAACTTCCACCATGGATCATGGCTTTAGTTAGCTGCCCAATGTTCTTCTCTAACAATATGCATGCTTAACCATAAGGTGGTAGATCGCTCTTACTTGAGACAAGACGAACATGCATAGCAACTCACATGAAATTCAACAAAGAGTAGTTGATGGCGTCCCCAGTGAACATGGTTATCGCACAACAAGCAACTTAATAAGAGATAAAGTGCATAAGTACATATTCAATACCACAATA